>NC_135492.1:29732852-30032852 GCF_052094955.1 Ictidomys tridecemlineatus
ATTGATATAACAAGGGGATTGGACTTGTGTGGCCAGGGCAAGGATAGATGTGCAGCTTCGGCAACAGGGGAAGGCAGAAGGGAACAATGTAATAACAGCTGAGGCCAAAACTGACTGTACAGTGACTCTGAGAAAGTTAAATCAGCCTCAATGAAAGAGTGAGATGAAGAGAAACAGACACGATACATGCCCAAATAGAAGCAAATTTAAATGAAATTCCAGAGCATTTACTGAAGAGATCACATGAGTCCAAAGAAATGTAAAGCATAAATATTTAGTTGAGGAGAGCAAGAGCTTTAAAATAGAATGCAAATTCTAAGTCTGGAAAGCAAAACACAAAAGCGAGTTCACAATTGACAATTAAATTGTGTTCCTCCTTTTCATTCACTAATTGTTTTCTTCGGGCTGCTTTGTAATAGAGAAATATTTTCCCACAGATAACTGGTGGATAAGTTCCAAAAGAGACCCACAAACATCTCTTGAGTTATTAAAATCCTACCTTAACAGTGCTCCACTAGTCTCAGCCTGAGTTCAGGGTCCTGGGCGTGAGGAGTGTGTTGTCAGCTTTGCGTTACTGACAATGATCCGAGATGATCAACTTATAAGAGGTTCTGGTCCATGACCAGGACATGCTGCTCTTTGGGCTCTGGTCGTGGGCAGCTCATGGTGGCAGAAACCCAAGGCAGCACAGAGCCACTAACTTCATAGGAGAGATGTGGAAGGAGGAGAGAAAGGAGGGGCTGGAGTCCCACTGAGCCCTTCAAGGCCACTCCCCCAGTGACTGGAGACCTTCCCCCAGGTGCCACCTCTTAACAGTTCCACCACCTTCCAAAGCTTGAGACCAAGTCTTTTTTTTAGTTGTCAATAAATCTTTATTTATTTATATGCAGTACTGAGAATTGATACCTGTGCCCACACATGCTAGGCAAGCTCTCTACCACAGAGCCACAACCCCAGCCCTGGAGACCAAGTTTTTAACACACAGGGCTTTGGGGAACATTCCAGATCTAAACTATAGAAAAGAGTAACAAAATGCCTGAGAGGACAAGAGGAGAAAAGGAAAGGAAAGGATGAGAAATAAGAGAAAGGTGAAGGAAGGTTTCTTCCTTCCCAAACACTGGGTTTCAGAGCCCTGGCTTCAGTCTCCGCAGTTCTGCTCAAGGTTAGAAGTCGCCTAATTCATAGCAAGCTCTAAGCATCCGTGATCATTGTCCATTAGACTTCCTACCAAGGGTCCTTGCTGTTTTATTTTTATTTTTTAAGACAGGGTCTCATTTGTTACCATGCCTGGTCTTGAACTATAAGGATGAAGAGGTCCTCTTGCCTCAATCCCCAGTAGCTGGGAACATGCGTGCACCACAACACCCAGCTGTTGATTTGGAATTTAGCAAGAATGTTCCAGGACAAGTCTCCCAACCATTCCTACTTCCCAGCCTCATCTTTCCTTTGTTCCTCTGAAGCATCCAGGGTTTTGACTTGGGGTTCTGAAGGTTATAGATATAGAGGGTTGGATAAATGTGTTTAGCAGATACAAAGTGTCTATGCAGAAGGTGATTTCTTTAACTGTACCTAGAGAAGTGATATTACAGATTGTAGGTGAAGTATACAGACTGTTTAAATCTTTTAACATGGGGAAGTATGCCATCACATAAAGCATGTCAAAACTCTGAATCAGCGGGCAAAGACTGTGTGATTACTCAGAGAGCCATAAGGGAAAGCAACAATTTAGAGAAATAAATGGATGACAGATAATTCAGGAAAACATGGAAAGGCAACTTGGAAAAACAAGGTTGGAAAGAGAAAGGAGTCAAGTGATTGGAAAGATAGAAAAGGGATATGGCAAGGAGTCATGAGATTCACATCAGCAAGGACACAAGTAACCAAACACCAGTAGTCAAAGGTGAAAGGCAAGTCACCTCCAGAACAGAAAGAAAGTGCAAAGGGTTTACAGAGTTCCCATTGATGAGATGTTTGGAAGAACAGTTATCAAAGAGGACTAGGACAGGAGGAAATCTTCAGTAGGACAGGAAAATGCCTGAACTATAGAGCTATGTTCCACACTGGCAGGGTGTGTAAATACATCTATGAAAGGATTATTATTAGGGGAGGAGATTTTTTTAAATGTGTATTTCCAATAAAGTGTCTTCTTACAGTTAATATTTGGGGATGGGCTCTCTCAAGGACAATGAAGGGCACATTGTGATTGTGGGTTGGCTTTTTGTTGTCGTTGTTATTATGTGTTTTTTAGTGTACTGCCTCTACCTGGGCCAATATGCCTCTAAATTGCACAAATAAAGAAAATATCAAAAAGAAAGAAAGAAAATATCGAGGGGCTACGGTTGTAGCTCAGTGGCAGAACACTTGCCTAGCATGTGTAAGGGACTGGGCTTAATCCTAAGCACCACATAAGGATCAATAAATAAAATATTTAAAAAAAGAATGCTATGTAAAAAAAAAAGAAAGAAAGAAAAGAAAATATCTATACACAACAGCTTTGGCTTTATATTGTTCCTTCATTTTTGCCCATGCAGAAGTTATTTTTATTCACCTCATTTCCCAAGAAACTGAAAAATTTTGTGACTTATCATCAACAATACTCCTTTGAACACTCTGCATGTTATTGTTAGATGTTGGCATCTGGAAAACAGAGCTGAGAATACAGAATCAGGGCAACCTAGTTTAAGCCCCAGTCTGTCCCTTACGAATAACCAAGAGAAGTCATCAAACTTTCCTTCTGTCATCTTGTTATGAAAGCCTTGGATGAAAAGAACTTACTGGATCTTGTAGTCCCCTTGTAGTCATGGTATTAGTCCAAAAGATAATCTATGGTAGTTATTATTGTAAGTTTTTCTTCAAGATGGCTTTATAAAATTTATTGATAGCCTGAAATAATAAAAAATTTACAGATATATAATAGGTAAGAGGAGAAAGAATAAGTAGATTATGTCTTCAAAGGTAATATTTCTGTCATTATGTAGAGAAAATATTTGGGTATCATTAAAAATTTTAAATCTGTAACTAGCATGCAGTTATTGATATGCAAGCATGTTAACCATTAATATAACCTATTAATATATATAGCTATTTAAAACACGAATTAGTGCCTCATTTTGCTGAGGCTGACTTTGAATCTGTGATCCTCCTACCTCAGCCTCCTGAGCTGCTGGGATTATAGGCCTGCACTCCTGTTCCCGGCTGCAATTCTAATCATTTTGAATTTCTTTCTAGTTCATTGTTTACATTTTCCTAGTCTGTAAAATGAGACAAGTAATAACTGCTGCACCAATCTCTCAGAAAAGCTGATGTAAAAACACACTGATCACATAGCATACTCACCTTGAAATATATGGTTTGTGACCTCACATCTGATGTCACTGTGTTGGGAACATTCATAAAGAAAATGTTTCTTTCATCCTCTACAGAGAGAAATGGAAGATTGTTTGAGTGGCAGAGGTTCTACTGAGCAGGAGTCAGGATGTTGACTTCCACTGGTTTAGTCTAGTATTCAAAGTGTTTTTCATCAGTCAGTAGTAATCTTATTTCAACCTTATAATTTGGGAAGCTGCTTGGATATGTAGAGAATCCTTCTTTGAAGTTCTAGTGAGATGACAATCTTCTCAAATTCATTGAGCTTCTGTTTCTTCATCTGTCAAATGAGGGTAAAATCTACCTTGTCTACTTGACAGAATTCTTTTGAGGATTCAGAGAGGTCTTTCCATTCATTTTATTCATTCAGTAAATATTTATCGTGTGCTTATCACTTATGCTGGAGGATGGGAATGTAATGTTCATCAAAGCAGACAGGTTCCACACCTTCCTATAGACTTCAGTTAAGTGGCATATACAATGTGTGTGAGGCACCTACAATGGTGCCTGGCATGTTTGTAAATGCCAGTAAACATTAGCTTTCTACCTGTGATGTTTAATTGTATGTGTCAACTTGACTGGGCTATGGAATACCCAGATATTTGGCTAAACATTATTTCTAGGAATGTCTGTGAGGCTGCTGCTGGATGAGATTTAGCATTTGAAGCTGTGGGTTCAGTAAAGCAAAATGCCTTCCTTAGTATGGTGGGCCTGCTTCAATCCACTGAGGGCGTGAATGGAAAGGCAGAAAAAGGAGGAATTCTCTTTCTTGACCTGCCTGCTTGAGATAGGAAATGGCCTTCTCCTGCCCTCAGACTAAAACTCACACCATATATTTTCTTGTCTCTAAGGCTCTTGGATTTGGATCTGAGTCTCCAATTTACAGACAGCAGATTGTGGCACTAATATGCTAACCCTTGAGGTAAGCATCCTCAAAATGACTTGTGGGTATCCAACTCAGTGTTGTGGAATCAGGAAGCTGGATCTCAGTTGCAAACTGATTCCCTTACTCGTCGGGTCATGTTGTTCATATTCACAATCCTAAGCTACTGCTACCCATACTGTAAAGAGTCATTCTTCTCCATATAATATGAAATGAGGTGAGGGGCGGGAGAGGGAGAGAGCGCTCTCACAGGTCATTCAATTTATCTTCCCTCCAGAGCTGGTAAATGTGATTTTATGTCCAGAAAATAGAGGATTCAAAAGTTTGCCAAAGTCCTGGGAACTTAAAGTGAAGGCAGGGATAGTATTGCTGTTCATCACTGTCTACTTATTTTCTATTTAAAGAGTTCTATTTTCCTAGTAGAAGGGATTGGTTTAATACAGTGTTCAGTGAATGTATTGATTGAATGTATGATGATAAATGTAGCCAACTTACCTCCTAATCTTCCTCTGAGTTTACCCAGCTGAGGGTGAATGAACTTATTATTTATTAAATTTTTTTAGTTGTAGATGGGCACATTACCTTTATTTTATTTATTATTATGTGGTGCTGAGGATCGAACCCAGTGCCTCAAATATGTGAGGCAAGCACTCTGCCACTGAGCCACACTCACCACCCGAAATAATTTTAGTACAGCCATGAAGGTCTTTTTTCTTTGCCTTCGGACTGTGGTACCATATATTATTATTATTATTATTTTCATTTTTTAGTATATATATATATATATATATATATATATATATATATTTAGTTGCCAATGGACCTTTGTTCATATGCAGTGCTGAGAATTGAACCCAGTGCCTCACACATGGTAGGCAAGTGCTCTACCACCACGCTACAATCCCAGCCTAATATTATTATTATTTTTCTTTTGCAAAGAGTAAGAATTTGGGGCCTGGGGATGTGGCTTAAGTGGTAGTGTGCTCGCCTAGCATGTGTGAGGCACTGGGTTTGATTCTCAGCACCACATAAAAATTTTTAAAAAAAGATATTGTGTCCACCTTAAAAAAACTAAAAAAAATAAATATTAAAAAGTGTAAGAATTTGTAGATTGGCATCAGGTGTAAGATATTTTCATATGTGGCACTATATGCCTGAATATGAAGTTTTAACATTTCAGCTAGGAACAATTAAGTTATGCCAGGATAATACATAAGGAAGAAAATGAAGAATACATACACTGTTCACATGTCAAAAATGTGTCCACATTCTACCAGAGAAGATGGCTATAATACCTGATCCAGAAAAGGGAAGGAAATTTATTAGCAAGGGAGATAAAAGGTTTCTAATGCTTTACATATTGCATGCAAAACCAAAGCAACCTGGGTGCATAGAAAGAATGAGTTTGTTTAACAAAGCACATTAATTTTAGTTTTAAGACTCTATTCTCTAATATGCAATATTTCTAAAAAAATAGTTGTATTAAATGTAGCTTTTTTGTTGTACATCTCTCTTTGGCTTGCTCAAGACAAATGCAATGCTAAAAAGTTTTTTTTTTTCTGATGATCTAACAAGAAGTGTACTTCTGTCACATCCAGAGTGACTGATAATGCTCAGGCCTATCCATTACTCCATTCAAATAATAGGGTTTACTTGCTTTTAAGGTCACTTGGGCTATAATGTTGTTATTATAACTGTAGTCTCATTTTCATGCTGTGCTGTAGTCTCATTTTCATGGAGGACTGGTAGAAGAGGTATTGGACAGCACTCTTCACAGACATAATGTCACTGTTAGACCTCTTTGCCTGCAGTCCTGAATTTCCTTGCATACAACAGGGGTTTTAGTGGCATAAGAAACTTGAGTTTCACTATGGATTCAACAATGCAACAACAGAAATCATTCTTGAATATTATTTGTCTTCAAGTTAGAAAGTAGGATGAAAATATTTAACAGTTTGAATCTCAAGAATGCTTTGTGGTGCTTAAAATAAACAAAGCATATATTTGAGGCTGGAGGTATAGCTCAGTGGTAGATATTTGCCTAGTATGTGCAAGACCTTGATTAGATCAACAGCAGAATAAATAAATAAACTCGTATACTAAGCAGAGTGGTAGGAGGAAAAGGCTTTTAGGTCAGAATTTAACTAAATTACAGATCATTTGAAGTTCCATTAAATAGCAAACCACATCTTGAACATTATAGTCAAAAACATTCACTCGCATTTTAAATGAGGTCTCATTTTTCTGTAGTGGATATAGACTAATCTGAATTATTGTCTTGTTGTTTTTATAAAAGGATATACACAACCTCATACTTTTCTCCCTATTTATGTAATTTCCTATTATAGGCTTGACTTTATTAACTTCCAAAAATCTTACATGTTTCAGGTTTTGCTTTGTAGTCTCATTTTTCATAGAGGATTGGTAGAAAAAGAGAGAGGAATTGGTAGCACTCGTTCATGCAAAAAGTCTAAACTTTTTATTAAACTGAAATAGCTCAGGAAATTTTAGATTGTTGTTTTGTAGAAATAATTGTACATGAGGAAGCCTCAAATGTTAATAGAACACAGGACTCCTGGTTTTGAAATCCAGCTCTATTGTTATGTTGTGTGACATGGGGTGAGACATTCCTCTCTGAGCCTCTGTTTGTACTACAGCATCTCTGATGTCATATTTAACTAAATAAATATATGCAATCTTTCCCATGTCTGCAGGGAAATGGTTCCAGGACCTTCTATTGATACCAGAATCTGAGGATGCTCAGGTTCCTTATGTAAAACAGCATAGTGTTTGCATGGAATCTTCACACATCCTCCCATATGCTTTAAGTTCTTTCTGGACCACTTATATCTAATACAATGTAAATGTCTCGTAAATAATTTTATACTGGATTTTTTTAGGGAATAATGACTAGAAGAAATCTGTACATGTTCAGTAAACACAGTTCTTTTTTGGGGGGGGGTTACTATTTTTTATCTGAGGTTCATTGTGGATGGAGAGATAGTACCTGTCATGAAATTTCGAGTCTACATAGCAATGTTTGTTGTATACCTGGTGCTGAGCCTGCTCCCTTTGCTCCACAAACTTGGAGACCTCTGTGTTTTCTCAAAGCAAAGCATGTTTCCTTAATGTAAATAATTAAACCCAGGACTTCTTTCCCTAAGAAATGCTGGAATTTGGTTTAATAGGTTTTCCCAAGCTTTTTTTGTTTTGCAACATTTCAAATCTTCTAAAAATTTGAAGGCAAAGTATAATGAGGAGCTTGTATCTACCAATTGCTAACATTTTGCCACATTTGCTCTCTGTTTCTGTACTCCTCTCCTTGGTGTATAGGTATTGTTGAACCATTGTATAATTTATTGCAGGCATCCTGACACTTCATCCCTAAATACTGTAGCATATATTTCTTAAGAAAAAGGACATTCTTCTACATAGCCACAATATGACTACTTGGGAAATTTAACATTGATCCAATATTATTATCTGAAAATAAACTCTATATTAAAATTTTCACAATTGTTCCAATACAGTTCTTGTAGTTTTATTTATTTGTTTGCATTCCATGATATAACCAAGATTATCTGTTACATTCAATTTTTCTATCTTTTACCCTCCCTTGAGTTATAATTTTCTATTTTTTATTTGTTCACTTTTATAGTATTAACCTTTTTTTAGAATTCGTGCCAGTTTTCAGTATGTCCCTCAAGTTGAATTTGCCTGGCTGTCTCTTAATGATTAGATTCAGGTTAAATATTTTTGGAAGGAAGGGCTCAGGGACAGAACACATGCTTAACATGCACAAAGCCCTGAGTACCATCTCCAGCATCATAAAATTTTTGAAGGAATATCATATAGGTATTAATGTGTATTCAATGCATTATATCCAAATTTATGTGCTGTTGTAATTGGTACAATATATTGGGTCATTTGATTAAGGCAGAACTCACCAAATGTCTACAATGTTTAAGTTTCTCCTTATAATTAATAAGAGATGTGAAGAGTGACACTTTGAGACTTTATTTGTCCAAGGTTCTGACATCCATTATCAATGGTGAGTGTAAGATTGCTATAGTTTGATTGCTTTCTACAAAAGTAATTTGGATAATCATTAGATCTCTTGCAAACATGGGCTGGACCACGGACAGACCCCGGAGTGTGTTTGTGTAATGGAGGTGCTAAGGCAAAGTGAGAAGATAAACGGACATGCTCTTTGTATTTAGAACAGTGTTAAGTGGAGGACTTGGGGTACCTAATGGGAAGAATCTAAGAAAAGTAAACATTTGTTATGTGTTGAACAGAACAAACACATTATACTGTTTTCTGTCTTTGCAGATAAGACCCAGAGCTTAAAAACAATGGGTTTCTGCAATGCAAATAATGTATTAAAGTCTTTCTTTTTTAAATGGTGAGTTAAAATTTCCCTTCTTTATTTCAGTTCCCCTCCTCCATTATATTTTTGGTTGTAATTTATTTCATTTTGTAAGTTCACTCTAATTCTGGTTGTAATTTCACAAAATTCAAATTTTATTGATAGTAAACACAATTAGTAACCAATACTGTGTCAGAAAGAAAAGTTTTCAAGAGACATTACCGATAGTGAAGATTTTAAGTGATAAGGAACAGTAACAAATAATCCAAGTGTACGTCTATTTTTATCTTGAATAATTTGTTTTCTTTGTGTTTCTCTGATTTATTAGAGTTAATTTACAACAAAAGCAAATTCTACACCAATGTGTGAACCAACTTTTAAATAGGGAGAACATACCAAGTGTTGCAATAAAGAGAAAACATTCTGCAGAGAAGAGCAAAAGTAAATAATAACAACAATAATCATGATGATGATGTTAAAGAATGCTAATGGGCTTTGATAAAAGATCTTGTGAAGCTGAGGTAGTCTCATAATAGCACAGTAACCAGAACAGAGTGCATGGAAGGTGGATTGTGCAAATTACATTTAAGTCGTGAGAATAACCTGGCTTAGGAAACAAGGAAGAGAGATGTGAAACGATAGACGGCATGTAATTAATAAAGAAGTCTTGGCAAAGGCATTTTTGCCTTGCAGAATCGCACTAACATATGTCTTCTTTTTGCTATCTTCATGTTTCTCTGATTGATTAGATGACTTGAACCCAAAGCAGGGAAATCACTTTTTTGCATGAGCATCATTTGGTCACCAGCAGGCATCTTTCATTGGCTTCATATGGCAGAGACTGAAGAATATGTTTGCAGGAGCGCTGCGGGGCCTGGCCTGACGCTTGCTCCATCTGTGGCGCCTGAGCACGCCCTGGCCCCAAGCACCCCGCCCTGAGCATCCTCCTCGGACCCCACGGGTCGCCCAGGGGGAACGCTCTGAGGCTCCGCCCGTCCCCGCGCTTGGGCCCTGATGCTCATCCTCCTTGCCCCCTGCCACTCGTCCACCCCGAGGCGCCCCGCTACCCCCAGTGCGCATGCCCGGCCGCCTGAGCGGGCACGTCCTGGGCTGGGGAGCGCTGCGGGCCCCCAGCCGCCCACGTGATCCTGTTGGCTGCTGCCCTGCCCTGGCCGCCGCTGGCTGCGCGGCTTGGACTCTTGTGGCCCGGCAGTGAGTTTCCTGCGTGAGCAGCGGCTGGGGCTTTTTCCCGCGCCGGGGCGGGCGAAGTTCCGCGCCCCCCTTTGCCGCGACCTTTGCGGGCTCGCCGGCGGGTGCGGGCCGCGAGCGACTGCGCAGGGCGGAGGGACGCCGTGCCGCGGGAGGGAGGGCTCCGTGTCAATTTTTTTGTGCGGCTGCGGCTGGAGCCTATGGTGCGCGGGCGGCGAGCGCAGGGACCCCGGCGTGGCACAGCCATGGATGGCCCGACTTGGGGCCATGGACTCCGCAAAAAGCGGCGGTCATGGTCGCAGCGAGACCCGGAGAGGCGCTCCGGGGCGGTCTGGGGACAGCGCTGCGGGCGGCGGCGGGGCTGGCCGGACCGGGGCGCCCTCGCTCGCCTCGTCGTCGGGCTCCAACAGGGAAGACAATGGGAAGCCCCTGTCCTCCGCCGGGTCCCGGCCCAGACCCCCACGGAGGAAGAGGCGAGAGTCCACCTTGGCCGAAGAGGACATCATTCATGGGTTTGCCAGGACCAGCTTTGTCACTTTTGAAGCGCTGGAGGTAAGCGCCCCCTCCCCCGTCTGCCTTTCTGCGCTGCCCCATTGGCAGCGCTGGCCTCCCCGCGGGCCTCCCTGCGGGCCTCCCCGCCGGCCTCCCCGCCGGCCTCCCCCCTGGTGCTGTCTGTTGATCTGTCTGGCCCGCTGTGTCTATACCACGTTTTGTTTACCCATTCATTCTTTATTTTACATGTGAGGTGCTTCTGCCTCTTGGCTATTGTATATGTAGTGTTGCTATGAACATGGATGTGCAAGTCTCTTTGCAATCCTCTTTTCTATTTTCTCTGTGTGTATATGTACAGACATAGATATTGATATATGTATATGAGTGTGTGTATATATATACACACACGCACATACACAGAGAAGTAAAATTTCTAGATCACATGAAAAGTCTGTTTTTATTTTCAAGGAACTGTTTTTCATAAATAACTAGATTTTAAAGATATGTGTTTAAGGTCATCTTGTTGGTCCTTGATCTCTAGATTGTTTTGAATTGACCCTGGGTAAGTGCTCTCAGTCACCTGCTGTAGCATACCTTGAACTTGAACACACTCCCACCACTGTCCATTGCTCACTGAGGCCCAGACCCAAATAACAGATTCTCAGGATCCATGACTGGCCAGAGAAGTAAGTTGAATCTTAGCAGGCTTGAGCTTAAATATTTCTTAATTGTCCAGATCTTTCAGTGCCCCACTTGGAGATTACTGTCATCACTGTGTCTCATCAGTTCTATTGTAATTATACAAGACAGTTTTTTTTAAAAATCAGACTTTATATTCCTATATGTAGGTACCACGTTTTAGTTTTATCTCCTCTAAAACCTGCAGAATTTGGTACAATACTCTGTTGGCAATTTTCTAGTGAATGTTTGGTTTATCAGACAAGTGATTGATGGAAAGGTATATGGTAGAATTAGTGTCCTTAATCTTGACCATGGCCCCAGATGGCTGTTTGACCACATCAAAGCTACCAACCCTCTTCTTGTCATGTCAGTTTATGAGCTGAAAGAAAGAATGAGCATAGGTTAAAGAACATTTAACACTTACCTTGTGCTAGGTACTTTGCTAAGCACTTACATTAGCTCATTCCACTTTACAGTAGTGCAGTAGAATACATTTCACTTTTGTAGGCAATGAAACGATGGAGAAGGGAGACAGTCTGCTCAGCTCAAAGAGGTAGACTAGGCACAGGATGTATATTTCTTTTCCATGAGGCTAGAAAACTCATGTTATAGTTATAATCAGGAGCTAGGATAGTCTCAACACCACCAGCAATGAACTATAAGTTGTACGGTTTAGAAGAATGAATAGGAAGATCCTGAGGTGAGGTACTGAGACCCTGTATAAAAGAACCACATTTTAATTAGTAACAAATGGAGGGAGTGATCAGTGCAAGTTGAATAGTGGAGAAGGTTGTATGCTATCAGAAAGTGTTTGAGAGAGATAGTTGCCCTGATTTGGAAGAAGGGGAGTTGAGGGAAAATTAGTTCCAGAGAACGGAATGAGAGGATGAGGTGGCTGGAGAAGATAAGTTCCTTCACAGAGGGGCTTGGGTTTTCCAGTCTCCCAGCAGAACAGGGAAATGTGACCTGATGGCTTAGCTGGTGTCAAGGCTCCAGGTAGCAAGATAGCATCCTTCTTCTTAGATTGGGCCCTCAGCATCCCCACCATGGAGTGTGTGGGGCCGAGTTTCAGCACACATGTTGCACATATTCTTTTCCCCCACTATGAGTGAAATAGAACATGAAGGAGAAATCAACAAATACTCTGAATCTCTTGACACAGAGAGCAAAACATATTGATGGTGTCCCACAACTCTTGATAATTTCATTGAACTATATGAAGCTTAAAATTGATACGTAGGCCTAACCTTGATTAACATTGTTACTGTCATTCTGACTTGACTGGATAAACTGATGTGGAATAATCTATTAAATATATCACACTTGAACAAGGAATGTAAATCATATTTCATCTATAATTAGGTGGGAGACAAAAATCACAAAGAGACGAGTTTAGTGAATATGTCTTGGTGTGTACACAGCATCACTAGAATTTTATTTCCTGTTCCATGGGGAGAAAGAAGTTGATTGCCTTTCAAGAACTGATTGCTGTCCAGGAAATGAGAGGCTGAGGGGAGAATTATGTAATGTTCACAGAGTGGGTTTTATTTATGGATTCACTGAGATTAGCTGCGGTCTTCCTAAAGTTAATGGCACTGGAAATGCACCATTCTGTATTTAGCTGGAAATACCTAACTTTCCAAGTTAGAGACCTAATTGCTTCTCAGATTATAATATGTTTGCATTTGTATCTCCTTCTCCTTTCATGGGAGCTGTCTGCTGCCTTTATCGTTTGTGAATTAATGTTGCAAACCAGGGCTTGTGTGTGAAAAGGATGGTATATTTTGAGTTCTTTGGTGCTCTTGTTTCCCAGACACAGAATAATCTATAGTGAACCTGATTATTGATAATAAATAAGAAACATAAACCAAAGTAAAAAAGATAAAGACAGTGTGTTTGGAGGGGTCATTGAACCAAACTGTAGCTAGGAAATAAGATAATTGTAGTTTTTACCTCATATGGTTGTTTTGAAGGGTAAACACATATGCTAAACCTTTAGAACAACATGTAGAATGTATTTCAGTGCATTTTATTTGCTTTCATTATTATTAGATACATAGTTGGTGTTTGTGGTGAATGGTGAGTGTGGTATGAATGTGAATGTTAAGAGCATAAATAGGCATGTAACTGATATGTTTATGTCTTTTTCCAGATGGTTGGCATAATGAAACAAAAGGTGACATTATGGAATTGTTCTTATTTGGGACTAACATATCAGAGAATGTTTTAAGTTGTGGTTTCATTTTGTTTTGTGAGGTTTTTCTTGACTGTTGTTGGTGTATAGTATTTTTGGTGCTAGAGGTTGAACCTGGGACCTTGCACATGGTAAGGACATGATCTACCATTAAGCTATACCCTAGCCCCTTTTTGTTGGTTCTTGATATATTAGTTTGATTTATTTCAGGTGATGTTGTCATAATGTATCAAAGCATCTTTTTATACTTTTAAAAATATAAATGAGGACCATACCATCATTTGGAAAATGCCTGTAATGATAGGTAATCAGTATATGTGTGGGAGTATTTTTTAATGAGGATTGTTTAGAATTTATTGACTCTGTGACACTGTCCTCAGACTTGAGTTATAGGGCTTTCCAAAAATGAGATGTGAGTGCTTCAGTAGAATCATCCAGGGCTACCTGAGGTGTGTTTTTGAGGTACCAGCCTTTTGCCTCCAGCTTTTTTGGAGAAGGTAGTTGTGTCTTGAGTCACCTGGACTATTGGGCATGGGCTACATGGTTATACATATTATAGGGTTAGCTATGTGGAGTTAGGTGCAGCTGTGGTATTTCACCTAAGTCATAGCTTTTTGTGGAGTGCTTCACTACAGAAACTTGGTGGATTTCAGAGATGATGTACTTTATAAATGGAGTCTAGAGAGGCCTATGAGAGAATAACAGAAGGCCGACATTTCCCACTCTGTGCCAATTGTTTGTCTCACGGCTTTGCATAATGACTTTCTGTCTCTCCCCTCCCCACCTCTTCTCACATGCACTTAGAAGGACTTAATGGCATCATTTAGAGTTAGAGAATAAATGTAAAACTGATTTTTTCAAGAACACCAATAAGTTGCAGTAAAAAAAGTAAAGACTCATATAAGGCAAGACAGATTGCTACTTGAGGGAGCTAATGGCTAGTTGGTTTTAGAGTAGATCACCAAAGGAAATGTAGCTTTACCTGCTGACCCCTCAGTTCAAGGAGCTGTGTTCACAGTGTTGGAGCACTGTGGGGGGAGGGCTCAGATTTTACAGCAGAAAGAACTGTGGATGACTAACCTTGCAGTTGCTCTGGCCTCTGCACCCATGACTCTTGTGCATTTCCCATGAAAAATTCACCCCACCCCCACCCCCATCTTCTAAAGCTGGGGAGATCTTTCTACACGTAGCCACAGGCTTAACCTGGTACCTGGACAAGAGACTGATGAGAAAGGGGATTTGGGATTTTTAGGGGAAAATTACTTGGCTTTGAGAAACTTAATGGAAAATATGTATTCAGTGCAGCTAGGTTCCAGGCACACACTGGAATAAAGAATTAAGCATTGTTTCATCTCTCAAGAAGTTGTCTAGTGTGAACCATCTGTGTGCAAATAAATGGTTTCAATTACTGTGAAAACAGCAGCAATGAAAGGGGCTACAAGAATGGTGGTAGTATAGAACATGCATTAGAAGTGTTCAGGAGGACGTTGATCAAGGTGGGTTTGAAAGACAATGAGAAGCTTGCCAAATAAACAAGAAGGGAGATCACCAGGGCAAAAGAACAACGAATGGTCTGTCTCTTAAGTAGATTTGGAGCTAAGAACTAAATCCAGAGACTGGGTGTATTTTGCTTCAGTTCCACCTTATACCTGCCTGTCATATGACCTGATTTCTTTGCTTTTACTAAGGGAAAGAAATGGGAATCCCCTTGTCTCCCTTTTGTTTGGCATAGAAAGCTAAAATGTCTAAAATTGTGATCTTGGGCTAAGATTATTTAGTAATCATCTAATCATCAGTGATAGAGTATTGTTCCTCATAAACAAGGCACTGAATTCCATCCCTGGCAATAGGAGTGGGGTGAGGGAGAATTGTGATTGTTGTAACTTGGATAATAAAACTTATAGAGCCTGAGATAGATGTACATGATTAGTTTAGTGACAGATATAGGGTCAAATAAGACATTCACATTGGTCCGGTTCCATTTCAGTTGCTCTGCATTTGAGTCATTACCTTTTTTTGCCCCCCTTGCTGGGTTCATTGCTTCTCATTCATTAAGTCAGTGCTTACTGAGTTGGTTCTAAACAGCTGTGTAGTCTAACAGAAGTACAATTTTTTCCTGTCCGGAGCTTAAAGCCTTAAAACGTGAATTAACTTTGGAAAATATAGGCTGGTATCAGTTTATGAAGAGCTAATCTAAGAAGTTAGGACTTAATAATTTGCACCCCCAACCCAGGGAGAATGCCAATGAGTTCTTTGAATTTATAGCCTAAGGCAAATCCTTTTTGATTCCCATGTTCCTTTACTTTATTTATTACAGGAGGATAATGCCTTAATGTGTTTGAGTAAATTTTGAAAATGTATACTAAAGGTAGTTTTATAAGCTTTGCATTGTGTGAGAGAGTAGTTTGTAAAAATGTGGACTCAGGGAGCAAAAGAGCATGGTTTTGAATTCTATCTTCATTATTTATGAGCTGTGTGATCTTTGGCTATTAAACTAGGAGTATTTCCTTATATGGAAAATGATAATTTAAATCATTGTCACATAAAAATTACTATAAGGAATAAATGAACAAATTCAAACAAAAGTATACAAGTAGGTCGCCTTACACATAGTATTATCCACAATTGGATTGTCTCGTGAGCCCCTTTAGTGGGTCTGATTTTTCTAATGCCCTTGAACATTGCTGCTGTTTCTGTACATTTGTGCATCAAAATCATTGAGAGGGCATCTTAAAGATATACATCTCTAAGGGTTCTAGTTCTGCAAAGAGTGTTAGCCCCATTCTTTCCTTTAAACTTTTTCCCCTTAAGGTCTTTTCCCTTAAACTAAAAACCTTGAACATGACACAACAAAAAAGCACATGAAAGGTAGAAAGAATCCAGACTGTCTACCACTTAGGGACTTGAGAAAAGGCATGACGGTGAATCCTCTAGATTTCCTTAATGATGAAACTGAGCTTCCATTCCTATCCTTCTGCAACAAAGTGGTAGAATCATCCCTCCTCTCCGCTTCCCTTGGGTGCCAGTGGGGCTGAGAGGAACCTGATCTTACACCCTCAACTGGTGGAAATGAGGCAATGCCAGCGAGTGCATATTTTCTTTGGAAAGGTGTCAGCAGGGCCAAGCAGGAAGGTGAACTTGCACCTTGCCATCTGTAACAGGCAGTGAGACTCAGTGAATTCTTTTTCCTCTGTAGTATTTGGTGGGTCCCAGAGGGAAACAGAATCTACACCCTGCCTCCCCATCCCCCATGCTACATTTCAACATGCCTACTAACTAGAGACATCTGGAATAAAATGAAAAGAATTAGGAAAATAGAACACGAATGAGAATAGCCAGTAGCACATGTCAGCACTGAGATGAATTAGATATTAGAATTATGAGAGGAATTTAATACTTCAACAAGGAACTTATTTAAACAATTGAAAAACATGAAATCTTAGGAAAAAGTCTTGTGGACCTAACAGGAGACCAGTTTTGATGTTCACAGCGTGATGGAGATGTTGTAGATCTTGGTTGTGGATACTACACCAAACAGTATACTTACAATAGGTATTTTTTCCTAGATCTAAAGTTTTAATTTTAAATAACCAGACTTTATAATTTTATACATAATCCAATACAATATTAATAAAATTAGCATTTCAGCCTCCAAGAATTGTTATGTGATGGAGATAGTCTTGAAACCAGAGTGGGTACTTTTATTTGAAGTAAATTATACCTTAATAAGGTTGATTTATAAAAAATACATGGGGCCAGTAATTCAAATGTGGAGCTTCTGGTTCAGTAGTTCTATGACAGAGTCCAAGCATATATATATATATTTATTTTAATAATTCATCACATGATTTGAAGGCAGCAGGAGGCTCTGAGGAATACAGATTTCTCCAGAGGAATCTAGGCTAGTTGTGAATTCATTAGAATATAAATCTGTTAGCAATCTGTACAAATAGAAACTTGTTCTGGTAAATTATGAATTACTGGATAAGTACCTGCAGAATAAACAGAAAACATAATTACAAATGGTTAAGTGTATTATCCCCATATGGATGTTATTTTTGTCTGTTTCTTTTATTGGGAAATTTTGTGAAAAATGTTATGTGGTCACCGAATTGGACGGGGGGTGGGGGGAGCCGGGGGAAGCAATTTGGGGTGGGAATGGGAAAGATAGTAGAATGAATTGGATATAACTTTCCTTTGTTCAGATATGAATACATAACCACTGTTACTCCACATCAAGTACAACCACAAGAATGGGAAATTGTATGCCATGTATATATGATATGTCAAAATACATTCTGTTGTCACATATAACTAAAAAGAACAAATAAAAAAAGTTATGTGGTATTCCTGGAAGCTGTCAATTATGGTGCCAGGTCATAAAAAAGCTGCATTGTGGTATGTCAGGCAACTAATGAGAGAGGAGATTAGATACAGTTATATATTCTAATCCTATTGGCTTTGTGTTAGGGGAACTGTTTGTGGGGGGAAACATTTGGAATTTTCAGACTGTATTAACAGGTGATGACACTTAAAAATTTGTGTATGTATTTGTCTTCAAATCTGTATGATTTCTAAGATGGGGTAGCTTTTTTTCTTTCCTAATGTAGAACCATGACTGAATTAGAAGGCAAATACAGTATTATTCTGTTTTAGGAACAGCACTCTGGTAACATTTTAAAAAATGTAAATAAGTCTTATGTAAGTGAAGGTATTCAAGACGTTCTGGGTGTGGCACAGAAAGGATGGGTACTGGGGAACCTCTAAGAATATTTTAAAATTTCATTTTCTGCTATTCTTTAAAAGACAATAAGCCATGAATACAACTGTGGAACCATAAGGGATACTCATAAAAAGTTATTTCTGCTGGGTGTGGTGGTGCACACCTGTAATCCCACCAGCTCAGGAATCTGAGGCAGGAAGATCCAGAATTCAAAGCCAGACTCAGCAAAAAGCAAGGCACTAAACAACTCTGTGAGGCTTTGTCTCTAAATAAAATACAAAATAGGGCTGAGGATGTGGCTCAGCAGTTCAGTGGCCCTGAGTGCAATTCCAGTATCTCCCCTGTCTCCCAAAGTGATTTCTATATGTGCTGGTATCCCTGGCTATGGATCTAATGTGCTTGTTTGTTTAGTAAACCTAGGAGTTAATAGTGAGGAGTCATTTTTGTTTCCTTAGGTAGCTCTGGGATCTATGAGATAACAAG
The DNA here is from genome assembly GCF_052094955.1 of Ictidomys tridecemlineatus. Classification (NCBI taxonomy): domain Eukaryota; kingdom Metazoa; phylum Chordata; class Mammalia; order Rodentia; family Sciuridae; genus Ictidomys; species Ictidomys tridecemlineatus. The sequence continues at coordinate 29,751,253 of NC_135492.1, forward strand.
AAATACCATGGTATGTGCTTATCTCTGTGTCTCTTGCCCTTCCCATGGAGATTCCTAACTTTTCAGGCTCCCTCCCTGTTACCTGTCTGTGTTTGACAGCGTGATTCTTAACCATGTGTAGTATGTACAGCCACTTTCATCATCATCATTGTTTGACCTGGGGAGGAACACAGCCAGTTTGCTAATCATTAATCCCTGACTTTGGAAAGCAGATTACTCAAGAGTGGGTCCTGATTCCTACTCGAGATGAAGCTTCTTTTATTGAGAGCAAAAATAAACTCAAAGTGGTTTTTCTTTGGGGGTAGGGGTGGGAGTAGGGTTACCAGGGGTTGAACTCAGGGCCATTTGACCATTGTGTCATATCCCCAGTCCTATTTTGTATTTTTTAAATTTAAATTTTAAAGACAGGGTCTCACTGATTTGCTTGGTGCCTTGCTTTTGCTAAGGCTAACTTTGAACTCAAAAGTGGTTTTTGAAGTAATCATCATAACCACTTTTCCCGCTTGGTGCCTGTACTTGCCCTTCTATGGTTAAAACAACTTAATATGTTTGGAAAATAATAAAGGCATTGTATCTAAAGGGAACTTTAAGATTACATGACTTTCCTTGATTCTTGGGCAGTCTCAGGTAATCCCAGAAAGCGTGGTCACAATAAATCAGCAGAGGCTTTCATAAACGGAGGAAATCTATCCCATTATGCCTGCCCCATGCCATTTTCTTATCTGTCACTTAGGATTTCTAGACTACTAAAGTTTTCTGGTTGTATTAATGGAATGGTTGTATATATTTCAAGCTCTGTTACTTAAGCAACTTTCTAATAGTCATTTGTACACTTTGTAGTTCTGAGAACACACTTTGCTTTAATTGAAGGTCTTGCACCCATATTCTGATGGAAGCAGCTAACATTTTTTGAGCAATTCCTGTGAAAGCTTCCCTTTATGTAGATGATTCTCAGAAAGCTAGGTTTTAGAATAATTCCCTATAGGTGCTACTATTTTACTCTAAGGCCTTTGAGCTTTGATGTTTTTAAGGTTCCAAGTATTGAATCCAGGGGTGCTTAACCACTGAGCCAGGTCCCCAGCTCTTTTATTTTTTTGAGATAGGGTCTCACTAAGTTGCTGAGGCTGGCTTTGAACTTGGAATTCTCCTATTTCAATGGCATGCACCATTGCATCTGGTCTGAGCTTTGATTTCTAAGAAATAGTTGAAACTTTAATGAAGTCCAGTGAAGTGTTTTTTATTCAATAGATGATTGATTATTATCAATTTTAATATAATATCATTTCCCAATAATTTTTCTTTCTTTCTTTTAAAAACAGACTTTGAAGAAAAATTTCTTCTTCAGGATAATTTTTTTTCCAAATTTCTTCTTGTAACTCTTGATTAAAGGAAGAGAATTTTTGGATAGTATGGGAACAGCTGACTCCTGTAGGTTTAGAAGGAATTGGCATTTAATCAAGTTTCTGGGGATAGACCACTCATGCCAGTTTATATTGACATAGAGCCCTCCCTTTTCTCTGTGGAGAGTGTGGCTTATGATTTCACATGGAGGCTGGCTGAATGATAAGCCATTAAATATTAACAAAGCACCTACCTGTGTAAGTCACAGTACTGGCTATTGGGATATTTAGAAGGTTCATTTTCTTCCTTTGAGGACTTTATTATCTAATTGTAAAGGTAAGATTAAATGCCTTAAAAAATGAATCAACAGTACAGTAATTCTTAAATATTTTTTTAGGTTTTCTAGAGTAGTGGTTCTTGTTTGTTAATATGCCTCAGAATCACTTGGAAGCCTTGCTGAAATACCGATAGTGGCCAGGTGCCATAGCCCACACTGTAATTCCAGTTACTTAGGAGGCAGAGGCCAAGAGAATCTCAAATTTGAGGCTAGTTCAGACAACTTAGACCCTGTCCCCTCCCCTCATTATCTCTCCCTCCTTCTTTCTTGTTCTTATTGTTTCTTCTCACCACCTCCCTTTTGTGGTTCTGGGGATCAAACCCAGGTCCTTTACTGATGAGCTACACCCTCAACTCCAAATTTCTAAGAAGTTCCCAGATACCACTGGTGTCCCTGGTCCAGAGACCACACTTAATGAAGCGCTAGCCATGTGCATTAGAATCATCCAGGGTCTTTAAAACACACACACACACACACACACACACACACACACACACACACACACACACTCAAGACAGGTAAATGAGGATTGCTGTGTGATGGGATCTTCAATGTATTTTTCTATTTTTAAAGCTCTCAGTTATTTGTAGTATGCAGTCAGATTGGGGAGTTACTGGTCTCACGTGTAAGGGGCATAATTTTAGATTTAGAGTACATGATATTCCTGAGAAGTTATTGATTCTGATCTTAAAGAATGGTAAGAGAAAAAAAAGGTATGTTTTATGTTCTTATAAAACTAACACTGAGAATAAGTCAACTAGTTTTCTAGTGGTTTCTTGGGGGTAGGCAGAGGGGCTTGTGAGGCAGCAAGGAGCCAGTGGGTAGGATTGAGGTGCATGCTACCACTAGCAGTAAGGAGCATTTGCTAACTGCCTTCTGAACTTCCCCTTAAATAGGCTAGTACTTACCCTAACAGACTTTCTTGTAAGTGCATTTGGAGTGAGGCATGGCTGTGGACTATGAAATAGTGATAGACTGAACTTTGAAAAATGACTGTCATTTTTGCATTTCATTTAAACTATATTTATTCATGTATAAAATAAGGGTACTGCATATAGTTGCTACAGTTCAGTGTGTGTGTGTGTGTGTGTGTGTGTGTGTGTGTGTGTGTGTATAACAATTTTAGAAACATTGTTTATTACATGTTGATCCCTTAAGTTCTAGCTGTGGGTCCTACATACAGTCTGTGCTAAATAAATCCATGTTTGTTAAATGAATTGGAAAGGCTATCTTTTCACATTAAGTGCCCCTACATTAGGAAGGACAGAGAACACTTGTTTCTGAGCTTTACAAAACAAACAAGCCCCTGCCATTTTAGGTTTCCTAACCTAGGCAAGAAGTCTCATAATTAAAGGAAATAATAAATAATGGAAATACATTTTCTCTATGTGTACTAGTCATAAGCTGCTTGTCATCTTTAGAGTTCTTTTCCTTTTCAGTTCCAATTGATATTTAATCATGTAAAATTTAAGTAATATTTTTAGATTTTGTTTTTGACTTTATTAACTTAAATTGATTCTAAAATAACAGAATATTTTGTGTTTAATTTCTTGGAAATAGAACTTTTGTTATGAATTTCGTAGGGCTCAAAACTTACAAAATAAATATTGGAGATTTGGTATTAAAATTTTGACCTTTTCTGTTTTAAGTCAGTTGAAATGCTGTGGTGAAGTGGCCATCCTGTGTTGGCAACAGGTCTTTTCTCCACCCATCAAGGGAAATGTGACACACAGCAGCATCTGGATTTTTGGCCCAGGGTGAAGAGGAGGAGAGATAGTAAAGAAACCTGATCAGTTCATTTGATGCTAATTTCACAGGTGGCTGGTCACTGCGTAGGGCCTGGATGTTGCTATTTATAGAGCTGTAAGTGGATGTAGGTACACACTGGGGCCTGAAAGGATGGTGTGACTCAGAGTGTAGGGGTAAAAGCGGGAAAGTAGAATCTAGGGATAAATGGTCATTGGTGAGTGTCATTGCTAGAGTTAAATGAGACTCAAGTGGCTGTCATGATTTCCACTCTGAATTCATTGCCATTCTTGAGTACCTTTGAAAGCAAACAACAAAACAGACCTAAGCAATCACTGATAGGCTCTGATTTAAAAAAAAAAATTGTTGATATTATAATTAGGTAGACTTGATTTCAATTTCAATTTAAAGAGCTATCCACAGATCTATAAATTAATTCAATTTCAAAAGGACTTGATCATTTTCACTGCTTCCTTCTCCGAATCCCTATTTTTCTGATGGTGAACCAGATGTAGCAGGGCCATATAACCAGCTTAGTTTCACAGCATTGAAACTGGAGCAGGAATCTGGATCTTGAACCTCTTAGTTAACTTTTTTTCTGTTTCATTCTCCTTCCCATCCTTTTTCTTCCCACTTCTTTGACTGGATATTGAACCCAGGGGTGCTCTACCACTGATATACATCCTCAGCCCTTTTAGTTTGTACTTTAAATTTTGAGATAGGTTCTAATTATGTGGCCGAGGCTGGCCTCCAATTTGGCAATTCTCTTATCCTACCTCAGCCTTCAGATTCATGCCTGGCTCAATTTTTTCTTTTTCTACTCTGTTAGTTCTATAAGATTATCCTTTGGTGTGATATTTTCTCAGAATTATTTCATTAGTTGAAAAATGTCTCTCTTGTTTTTATTTATTAAAATGAAAAATACAAACTCCTTTAATTGATAATACATCTGCCTAATGCCAGCATTATTAGTAATAGTCACAGTACCACTTGGGAGAAAAGGGGGGGTGGCTAGGTATGGGGGCCAGTGAGTAGCACATAGCATTAGTTAGCTGTACCTGAGATAATGTCTGGAGGGGTAGTTACTTTTAATTACATCTTGGTCTTGACCTCAGATTTGGTGACCAGCTCTCCTAAGAAAACTCTTCTTCTGTTCTGCCTTCAGCAGCCTTGCAGAGAAGTAGAATAACTTATTGTTTAAATAATTGTTTGTTTAAAGTTTTACTAGCTAGTTCTTCTGCACAGAAGTTACAGGCATCTCTGTGAGAGTATTTCTAGTCTATTAAAGGCTCTTCACCACATTACTTGTAATCTAATCTCAGTGTAGAATGTAATGATAGGTTTCTGTTTTTCTCTCCTTCCCTTCTCACTTGTTTCAAAGGCCACACACCAAGCTCTGGGGAGGGAGATGCCTGTGGGCTGGGAGTTGGCTGCCCTTACTCTGGCTGGCTATATGTGGCTGCTGAAACAAGTGCCTTGGGTCATTCATTCTCAGGTCACAAAGTTCTAATGTGAAGGCCTGAACATGCACTTTCTCCTGAATGATTTATTAGTTCCCCATCTGTAATTGGAGGGAAAGAGATGAACTTAGTGTTTCTTGAACTTCAAAATAACCCCAGGGAACTTATTAACAGCATACGCTCCCGGGTGCTACCTCTGGGGGTTCAGGTTTAGGTCTAAGATTAGGGCCATATTTTAGAACCATGATTGCTCTGAGTCCTAGGATCTCATTTAGTCCTGATGATTTTTTATCGTATCTACCAGTGGAAGATGGATTTTAGGCAACAGAAAGTTTATTTGTAGTTATAGTCAATTCTCACGGATTTTCCTCATAGATGTTTTTAATCCCATAAACCTTTAGCTTGGGAAGATCCCAGGTTATATTTTCAGGCAACCTTTTTGGTATGTATCCAGATACTGAAAGATATATATATATATATATATATCAGAAGAACAAAGAGCAGTATGATATGTTGCCTTGTGTTTGGGCAGTTCATTAGGGTCAGCCAGTATAGTAGCTCTTAACATTTGGGTCATGTTAAGAGTAAATTTGATTTTTGAAAGGACGTATTGAGTCTATTTAAATGGCCTCTAAATGTGTGTAATTCAGTATTGTTTCTAGTTGGTTAGATTTGTTGTGTATCAGTATTGGCTTAGACTTCTGTTCCTGGCTCTGGATGTTACCACTTACTCATATCCAAATCCATGCTCCACATGCTGTGGGGCTCCCTGGCATGTCCAGCTTTGCCACGTGGGGCAAGGTAATCCCTGCATATCCTCCCATCCCATTTGACATCACGAAGCCTGCTGTGACCTGAAGCACCACTACCCTGGTGGCTCTCTCCTGTGCCTCATTGAGTCTGTGGAAGATTTGAACATTCACCTTAGAGGGAGGAATGATTTTATAGTCATTGGAACTTCTAACAGGCCAGTGGTGATTTTAGGAGGGGTTTCTTCTCTGATCCTAATAACCACATGGTTTATACTTAACTATCTATTTAAATAGATGCTTGTTCTTCAATTATCGAGTAGTTCCCAGTTGGCAGATTTTCAATTGGGATTGAATTTCCTAGGCCACTGCTCTTTGTTGTGCTCATGCTGTTTTTTGCGGCATCTCTCCAGGCTCTTGAGCCTTTTCTAAGCAGGAGAGATGTCATAGTGCTTTGTCTCATTCTCTTGGCTATTAGGAAAGGATATCCTGTAAAATAAATGGAGGGCAAAGGAGAGTATCATGCCTCTCCTTTGTTAGCAAGTTTGAGGCATATCAGAGAGATAGGTCCTATGAGTAACATTTACTATTGCCTTTCTGCTTTGGAACCTTTTTTTCCTTCCTTTTTCTGTTTCTGAGGCCGGAAATTTATCCTGAATTTAAAAATGTACTGGTTTTGGTCACTTGAATAGGCAACACATTCAGCAGGGAATACATGTGCAGACTGAGATGTCTCTTAAAGGCAATTTGTAGTATGAAGTAATTTGAAATGATATTTTGAGTCAGTAATGTATATCTGCTTCAGAGTCTCTGGCTATATTTATGCATTTATCTCCTGTTTTACTAGGTGATTTGCTTTTATTCTGCTAGGAGAGCCCATTCCACCTCCCAAACTTTAAATGTCAAACCAAGACACATACATGTTTTAATGAGAAGGAATTAAACTACTTCCAAATGACATCAGACAACAACACCATAAGCTTAGAAACAAGAAGAACCTTGGATTCTTGTTAGATTTTCCAGCAAGCTTGATCAAGTCATTGCAGAAAGGATTACTTGACCCTTAACAAGAGTTTTGTAGAGATTCAGACAAATAGGTGCATGAAGTACCAATGGCAAATCAGTACCCAACTGCCAGTTGGTATGATCTTTTCTCCCACAACCTGGGGTATGCAGCCAGAAGACAGCCCCTTTTTCAGTGTCCAACTACTTCTTTGCAGAGGGATACAAATAGAAAAAGATGAAACCATTTTCAGTTTTACTGGACTACGTCAAGGTAGAAGCCTCTGGTTTGTTTTGCCCTGCTGTCATTTGCCTTTTCTTTGCTGCTGTTATTCTTTGTGGCCTGAGGAGCTTCTGACTTTAGCTGAAGGAGGGGCATAAGGACAAGTGCTTTGATTTCACATCTGTGTTTTTTCAGAAAGGAAATGAGCAACTGGTAGTTCCAAACAGTGCCAAAGGGAGCTGGGGAGTTGTTACTTGTAAATGTACAGGAAGAAAGAAACAAGCACTGATAGGTAGTGCATGATGTACAACTTATGCCTTCAGAGTATAGGGGTGTGACTTTCTGTGATTCTCTCATAACCATGTAGGAGGGAAAAGAATGAAGCATGTGATTTGTTGGGGTTGAACTTCTGTAAAGAAGTCAATATTCTACTCATTTTATCACTAATTTATTAATTTATTTCACAAATATCTCTTGTGTTCCTAATCTTCTATGTACTAGGGATAGCAGTAAAGTAGACAAGCAAAAATGGTCCTTGCCATCATGAAGCTTGGACTCAAGTGAGGGTATGCTGCTGAAGACACATGGTGGTAGTGGTGATGAATAAGATGAAAGGAGAAATAAAACAGCAGAGAAGAGAATGAAATAGTGTGGTATGGAATATACACTTATAAATGACCAAAAGATAAATAAAGACCATTAAAAATGTGTTTTTTTATTATCTAAAATTTGTATAACATTTCAGTTGTTCAATTTATTATGGAATATTGTGACTTAGAAGATTTCATTTTTCCCTTGAAGTATGGAAGTTATCCAAGAACATAGCATTCCTTGGATATTCAGCCTCAGTTAGCTGGACTATAGTTCATCATCACAGTTGCTTTTAGTGTAGATTGTATATTAAGACATGTTTTATAGCCCCCCCTTTTATTTCATATTACTGGGGATTAAACCTAGGGATCTCTAACAATGAGCTATACAAGATAAGGTCTTGCTAAGTTGTTGAGGATGACTTGGAATGTGTGATCCTCCTGCCTTAACCTCCCGAGTTGCTGGGATTATAGGCATGTACCATCATGTCTGGTTTAAGGGCTTGCTTTTTTTTCTTTTTTTTGGGGGGGTTGTACTGGGGATTGAATCCAGAGCCTTGTTCATGCTAGGTAAGAACGCTACCACCTGAGATATATACCCTCAGCCCAAGGACTAACTTTTTATAAAATTTTTATAAAATTATTTTCTGTGATTAAGAGGAGCCTTCCCACTTTAAATAGGTGTTTAGTGGTTTTCATTGTCATTTTGTTTTTAACAGTAATGAGTAAGCTTAATGCATTATAGTTATATATAAAATCAGAATGCATTGTATTATATTCACATGTGTACCCAGTATAATTTGGTCAAATTTATTTCACAGTTCTTTCATTTCCCCTCCTCTCCACTTTATTCCTTAATCCCCTGCTTTTATTTTTTGATCTCACTTCTGTTTTGACAAGATTCCTTCTCTTATTTCTATCTCCTCATGTAATTTTGTGCACTTTAGGGAATATTTATTATTTTTATATCTTCTTATTGGATTAATTTTATTCTCTTTGACAGTATTTAATGTTCTTCCTTGTCTCTTCTGATTAACTTTTCCTTGCAATCTACTTGGTCAGATATGAGAATAGCTACTCCTGCTTGTGTTCAAACTCCATTTGCATGGAATGATTTTTAAAATAGCAATTCTCAAGCTATTAGTGATACTGAACATTTTATAAAGTGGAATCAAATAAATGATTATCAGAGTATATCACACTTTCTAAGATTGCATATTATTTTTAAAAACTTTTTTAAGGGATATGTGTACATATCACACACATGGATGGGTATGTGTGTGCATGCCACATCCTGATGATATTTCCATTATGTGTCATGCTTAAAAATCATAGAAAAACATGAGCTTACTGATGAATTTACTGTTATTTAGAGAGGAAGTAACTGAAAGTCTGAAGTTACAGATACTGTCTACGAGAGCTATAATTTGAATTGCACTCTCTTTGACTTTGCACATTTGATTCAGAATTCTATAGTAAAGCTTCTCCTAATACTTTCCTTCTCTAGTGTATTTCAAAGACTTTGATGTTCAGAGACACTAATTGGGCTCTGAAAATTGTTCTGAAATTTGAGGCAGGAACATACCCTCAGACTAACAGACCCAGGTTTGACTAATTTTGCCATACCATCTCTACCACATCCTATTCCCTTTCTCTGTTTCAGAAAGGGAATAAGATGTAGCTCTAGATAATTCATCTCTCCTGAAAAACAAGGAAAATTTAGAAACTCTTTTCCATTGGTTGAAAGGCAGCCTCATCTTATTAAGTAGGAGAAATGGTCTGGCAGCAGTTAACAGAATCTCTAAGATAGTTAATTAAATCTTGTAGTTGGTCAGACTGGTGTTGGTATAGTGAGAGGGTAGGCATAGTAAGAAGGGTCTGCTACCCCATGAAGATGTTGGGTTTCAGTAGTCAAACATTTTTTGGGTAGACTTTTCTATCATTTATTATAGTAAATATAGGTGTAATGTTTTGTTAGCAGTCTTGGCCACTTCCCCAGCCTTCTGGAAATAAGGTGGAAATTTCAGTATTCTTTTAGACAGGTATATTGGCCTTAAAGGTCAGGCTTTCCAGAGGCATTATTTTCACTGCCTTTCTTTCCTTTTTTCTGAGACACCCTTGAATGAATTACTGATCCATTCAGCTAACCTTTTTCTGTTTTGCACAGAATAAATTATTTTTGCTGAAGATTCCAGAGAAACAGAGGGAAAACCTGCTCCCTTCCTGTTTTTCTACTTTGTTACCCTACCCCACCCCAAACCCCCAATATAAAGTGACCTTTTGGCTCTGGGCCCTATCTGAGTGTATTTTGTGGCAGTGTCTTCTATGACTAATTCCCAGGGTTGTTAATGACTTCCTTTGTTACCCCAGAAAAATTGGTAGCAAAGACAGCTGTGAGGGGAGATGTTTCCACAAGATTATAGACTTATTACTTCAGTCCCTATGGAAGAGGGAGTTAAGGAAGGTGGTAGAAATTATTTTGCCAAGAGTTGGACGGTTGGTGGGTGGGTGTAAAACAGATGGTTAATCAAAACTTGCCTGTATAGAATAATCACATACACCCGGGGAACAAATATTTGGGTTAATTGTCCAGTTCATCTGCAATACTGGTGACGCTTAGAATTATGGGGGAAATAGAATAGGTAACTTTCATTTTCTAAGAACAGGAAACATTAGGTTTCTAAGAAGATAAACAGAGGTTTTCAAGAAAGTTCAGAGGTTTTTTTTTTTTTTTTTTTTTTGCATAGGACTTTTGGTGTTCACTCCTCAGACATCGAGGATAGAGCCTTAAGGCTACTTTAATACTACATCTAATCATTTCAGGGTTGCATGTGTGACTTCTTATGCATCTGTGTATCTGAAAAACAGATTAGATAATTTCCATTAAAGCATGGTTCTCAAACTTTGGTGCAAATTAGAATTATTTGGGGCATTTAAAAGAAATATGACTAGAGTGCATCCCAGACTAATTTAATTAAAATCTCTGATGGTGGGCCACAGGTATCAATATTTGAATAACCAATATCAAAGGTTAATCAGCCTTGGAAGCAGTGTATTAAATGATCTTTTATGTTTATTGTCTTAACTGGATTTCTCAAAGGAGTAGTTAAGTATTAGAATGCTGTTATTTCATGTTGATAACTTAAGAAGTCCCTGTAGTTTCTATTAGCATACTTTTACTAACTTTGGGATTTGTATTTCTGCTGGGAATCATGGCTATTTATATCTTGCTTGACCTTTAAGAGTGATATCAGAATCAAAGTAGTTGTGAGGCAACAGTTTATGATTAGCTCTGAACCCAAATACCTGTCTTGATCCTATCCCAATCTGGCATTAGTTCTGCTGAGTGACCTTTCTTTGATGCATCTTTGAGCATAGCCAGTCCCTTCCTAACCAACCAAGTCATTGTCCCTTGGTCACCACAGTGAGAGCTTGACTGAAAAATTGGATGAGTGCCCTCAACATTCTGAAGTAGTTTTAGATATTACTGTCCCCAATGTGTAGGCAGTGCCTAGTTTGGATCTAGAATGTCCCGTCATGTTAAAAACCTGTTCCCCTGGGTGGTGCTTGTGGGAAGTGATGAAACTTTTAAAAGGTGTGATCTAGTTGGAGGTTTTTAGATTATTGGGGAAATATCCTCCAGTTGGATTGTGTGCCCCTTCCTCTTTATATCTATGCTTTCTGAACATAAAAACTGAGTGGTTTTGCTCTTCCACATACTTTGGCTGTGACAGGCCCAAAGTAACAGGTCCAATTGATCATTGACTGGAACCTCCAAACTTATGAGACAGAATAAAACTTTTCTTTCTATAAGCAAATTATCTCAGGTATTTTGTTACAGTGATGAACACACATGAAAAATCTTAGGCTTGAAGAGGCTGAATAAATGTCTTACACATGAGTCCAGAAAGGGGTGTCAGGGTACTGATTTAGCTGTTCATGAACCTGGAGCCCCTGATACCTAGGAAAGAGTAAGAAGCCACGAACAGCTATTCATTACTAACATGAAGCTTAAGAGCCCAGAAGAAATTTTTGATATTTGCATTTGCTCCTTTGGATAACCTTTCACACAGGAACAGAATAGGAGTACCATTGGGGTGACTCACACTTGCCTTTCCTGTTGACATGGGGAAAAAAAGACACACAACAAAACCCAACTTCTGCTGCAAGGCAGACCTCAGGTCTTGAGACAAAAATTGCCACCATGCTCTGCTTTTCTGATGACTCAAGTATAGAAACTCACAAGATTTTGTAATCTGTGGGTTTGATTTGTGACAACTTGCTGATGTTATTTGGAAATATGTCTGCTCATTCCACACAATTAAACAGTGAGAAGTAACTGATAATGCATGAGGGATTTTTGTGAAGTTTTTAGATAGCCTGCCCTGGAATTTAAATATGGCACTGGGAAAGGAAGGAAGGGAGGGAGGGAGGGAGGGAGGGAGGGAGGAAGGGAGGAAGGAGCAAATCATTTCCTTCCTTTAATGAGTTAGATTTGAACTTTAAAATAAAGGAAACTGATTTGGTTTCTTTCTTCTTAAATCTCTCTTTTCTGTATGCAATCTTCATGGTGTAGAAAGTAAAAGACCCAGTCTGAAGGGGAAGCCCATAGTACAGTAGTTTGAAACCAAACTCCAGGCCATGCAGTGTGGGTTTGAAGATCTGCCACCCACTTGATGAGTGACCCTGGGCACTGTGCTGTCAGTTTTTCATCACTGTGAAAGATACCTACAAGAAGTCAATTTAAAAGGAGAAAGTTTTATTTTGGCTCACCGTTTTGGCGGTTTCACCCCATGACAGACTGGTCCTATTGCTTTGAGCCTGAGATAAACGGTCCTCCTGTACCATATGCTTCCTCCACAATGTGGTGCCACAGGCTCAAAGCTGACTCAAGCAGGGATCCTCAGATCCTCTCCAAAGGAATTTGCAATAGAAGTAAGAGCAGGGACAATCAGTTGGTGCTGGTGGGTGTTTGAATGGAGGGGCCCACACAGGATGATGGATGGTGAATAGGAGTTCAGGCAGGTCAGATGTCAGAGAATCTGTGAGTCAGAGGAGGAAGCTGTTTGCAGGAAACAAACCCATAGAAAATGTCAGGAATACTTCAGGGCTTGGTTGAGACTATCCCAGTCCCCAGCCAGCCCTTGGAAGCCCTTGGAACTGAAGGCTGAGTCTTTGTAGCAATTGCTCTCTAGAGCACAGCAGCCCAGATGCCATTTCTAAAGCATTACATGCCCCAGAGGATGAGCCTTGTTTTCAGGAAGAAGAAAATACTTGCTTATCTTGTCATCTTGATTTTCTATTTGCGCTTCTTTTACTTTTTGAGGGAAACAAAATTTCAGTATAAAATCTCCACTTAAATTTAACAAATTCACAAGCCAGAAGCCCCTTGCCAATTGGTTGAAAGTGGAAATAAGCAAAATATGTAAATCACTCCTAATCCACCTGCCAGTCCTTCCTCCACAGAGATGGTGCTATGATAGTCTATAGTGTATATGACAATTTGGCAGCTGGATCCTGAGGGTGACAGGTCTGGGCTCATTTTGGCTTCTCACTGTGTCCTCAGTTATCCATGCACTGCCTTCTGGTCAGGCTTGTCCAAGTTTCTGGTCATGTAGTGTGTACTGGCCATTGTGACTGCCCATGGCTATGGTGATGGCCCATGCCCATGACTAGAGCTGGCTGAAGAGTTAGGCTGAGGATTTCAGATGTTTCCTGGAGTGCTGTGAGTTGGGTAGGTTGTTACCACTTCAGCACCCCAACCTCACCAGTACCCTTCCTGGCAGGGGGAATGTGCTCACTTTCTGCTTCAGTTCTGCACATGCAGACTTTCAGATGCTAATAAATCCCCTGGAGGTCTTGCTACAGTGCTGCTGCTCGTCAAGTAGGTCTGGGTTGAACCTGGGACTCTCCATTTCAAGCAGCTCCCTGGGGAGTGACCTTGGCCCAGGACACCTCTGTGAGCAAGAGACCCTAGGATTGCCTGAGGCATGGACAATGGTGTGGGCATCTCCTCATTGAGACAGTCTATCTGAAGTGGCATGTGCTCTTGGACAACTGTCTTCTCTTTTCAGAAAGGTTGAATCAACTCAAGAATGTTCTATCACTTATACAACAAAGTAGCTCATTGACCTGAATAAAGCAGAAAGGCATGTAGGAAAATGAGAGAACATTGGATTCCAAGAAAGAAGTGTTAAAATCCTACCTCCTGTTTCTGTGAATGGAGGGATATTGTTAACTTTGAGGTAGGAAGGGAAGGAAGGGGGGGGGAAGAAAAAGAGATAGAGACAAGAAGACATGAAAAGAGAGAGACTCAGAGATAGACAGAGATAAGGGATAAGACAGAAAATAGAAACAAACAGATAAAGAAGAGAGAAAGAGGAGAGAAAAGAGATGGGGACAGACAGAATATAGACAGAGAGAAAAAAAGAAAGAAACAGATATACAGAGAAAAGGGGTATGCAGAGAGAAAAGGGGAGAGAAAGAGATTTTGCAGAACATGAACAACTCTGGGATCCTATGAAGGGAACTCAGGGGTTCAGGGTGCTATTTCAACTTTGATGGGTGACATTTTTCAAAATAAAAAAATAGAAACAGAACAATGTGCCAATATGCTAGTAGGGACATACATATGAAGACCCAGCTACAATAATGGTTGCTGAATTTAGTAGATAAAACTAGGAGGCCCAGCCACATTTGAATTTCCAGGGAATATCCAACACCTTTTTTGTGGACCTTTGTCCTAAACACTTCAATTCATTCCTTCACTGTCCTCAAGACAGGAAACCTTGTAGGGAACAAGTGGCCAGCCTAGGAGAGGCCCCATTCTGGAAGCTCAGAAGCAGCTCAGGGAGGCTCTACAGAGGGCCAGTGAGTTCAATTTCTGGGCCTTTCCCTGTGGAAGGAGAAGTGTGGCTTCTCATAACGGTATCCACAGTGCAAGGAACTTGGCCTAGAGGAGGATGGGCCTGTAAGAGGCAGGGTCCCCACCCACGTGGAGTGTTGCTGCCTGCTCCTTCTTGGCCAGCCAGGGGCTTGGCCTGAAGCTCAGCCTGACGTGATTGCCCTGTTGAGTGGCCTTTTAAAACCATTATGTGGCTTATGCCATGCCTCCTACTCCGGAAGCACCCCAAAATGTAAGCAGACACATGTCTCCTTAGCCAGACGTGACTCCCACCCTCTTGTCAGCATGCCTTTGCTAGTTGGTGTCTTTCTGCTGGGAAAGGAACCTGCTTGGGAAGATTAGGGGGCGTGAGTTCATGTCTCAGTGCTGGCGCAGCCTGGCTCCTGAGCTCTCAAGGTGCCCAGCCCTGCTGGGGCCGGCCTGGGCTGGGCGGGCCTTTTGCTTCTCCCTGGCTAAGTGTACATGTTCTCTCCTCTCATGGTTTGTTCCATGATCTGTTTTCCACATCCTCTAAGCACCTCCATTGTTCTGCTGCCAGCCTGTCCCCACCAGTACTTCATGGCAGAGAGTTTGAGAAGTAGTTGGCAGGCTCTCCTACAAGCACTGTTCTTAGTACTTGCTGTGTGTGTTTCCATGAGAAAATCTTAATCCTTAGCTTCATGAACTCTAAATATATGCATAAAATCCTACATTGCCACAGACAAGACAATTAATTAGAGGAGATTTAACACTAGAAACATATCTCTAGTATTTTTCCTGTTTAACTGTGTATGAATTACAAAGTATAATTTGAATCTTGAAGTGATACATGGAAAAATCAAGAATGGCTACATTAGTTCCTTTTATTTATTAAAAAGTAATGAATAGACATGTTGCACAAAATTGCAGAACACTTATATAATTGTTAAGCCTGGGAGTAAAACCATGCCAGGAAGGGGTATTTTCACTAATTATCAGATTCATTCTAGTATTCTTCTTACCCCATACCCTTTCCCTCCCTTCACTACCCTCTATCTAATCCAAAGTAACTCTCTTCTTCCCTATCCCCACCCACTGTTTATTGTGAATTAACATCTACATATCAGAGAAAAAATTCAGCCTTAGTTTTTTTAGGATTGGCTTATTTTGCTTAGCATGATATTCTCCAACTCCATCCATTTATAGGAAAATGCCCTAATTTCATTCTTCTTTAATATTCCAAGAATTTTCAGTTATATGTCCTCAAGATAGAGTGGATATCAAACATAGTTGGGACAAGGTTTACAAATTCAGTTCTGTGTTCTATGGGACGAAATAGCTATTTGTTTGGTCATCCTTTTGAACATGTTAAATATTTAGTCACCACTTGCCTTTACTCAATATACCAGTAGAAATGTTAGGAGAGAAGCATTGTGTATCTAAATTTATAAATGATGTATTACTATTTTAGTAAGAGTTGCATATCCCACAATTTCTTAAGGATCCTCACCAAAAGAAATAATCACATTAAAAGTTTTCAACTACAGAACAATTTTGTCTACTTCAAAGTGTGACCCTAGCTGACCACTGCTCTGTTGCCTGTTAATGTTGGTTAGCTAGACAAAATATATCAAATATGTTAACATAACCCTTGAAAAAAGTCCAGTCATTTTCATTAATGAAAATCTCTTCTTTAATGGATACTGATACATTTGCCCCTATTAACTCAATGAAAGTTTGAATAAAGGTCAGTTATATCAACTGGCTTTGAAGTAGTTCTTTTTCTTCCATGTTAATCTGCCAGGGGGCCATCAATATTCTGAAATAGCAAAGAATCCCCTTTGGACTCTATCTCTAGTTGCTATCAAAGATTATCTATATTCACATCCATTGTGCTTTTATTTCCTTCAGTGTGTCTCTGTAGCCATTAAAAAATGATTGTAATAAAAGGTATTTAAGAGCTACATAGTTGACATGTCAGAGCAGAAGAAAATCGTCTACTGCTATAACTATTAATCCTGTTTTATCGTGGAGAAGTTGGAAACGTGGAGCAAGAGAAGAGCCAGCAAAATATAATGCAGCTGCTTTCCCTCTTTTGCACTTCAGCTGTCACATTTGTGATGAGCCCACAGACACTACTTCCCTACCTGCCCTGCTCACCTGTCAGCTCTTTTGGAAGAGGGAAATCTCATCCTTGTTGAGTTGACATTTCGTATTCTTATTTTTCTAGATCTTATCAGGTCTTTAAATGATAATGTTAATTTAAAATGTTTAAGGGGATGATAAAGTATAAAATAGAACAAACAAAATAGGCAATGCAATATTTTTCTATTTCTTGTTACATTAGTAGCTAGACTTGCTGCTCTAACTGGCTTCCTTTGAGAAGCCAGTGTTATTACTGCTCCATCATCCAAGTTGACACACTTGCAAAATGACTTGTGTCTTTCCCTAGTGTGCTTTCTGTCCAACACAAAGAGCGGGGCGGGTCTCAAATAAGGAACCAGGAGCAGTACGACAAGGGCGTTTCACTTTCAGTGTTTTTGTTAATACTTGGAAGAGGTGTGCAGGCTTCATGAATAGTCATCTAAAGGCTTCATGCAAAGTTATCTATGAATGGTTTTTATTAAAAAAACCCAACATGCTTTATGTACTGAGCCTCCTTTTTATAAAGTTGAAACTGAGTGACAAACTCATTGAAAATGACCTTTAGTGGGATGTCCAACATCCATCAATTGATATCATTTAGCTCTGACTTAAGCTAAGCTGAATGATAATGGAGAGTAAAAGGTAATTAATTTTGAATTTGTCTTTTGGAAAATAAGTAATAAAATTCTGGAAATTATCTGTGACAGTTAAATAACTTTATAGTATCTCTATCAACATTTCCATTTTTTATATGAGACAAATGTCTACTTTCTTACAGTAAAAATTTCAAGACTAAGGAACTTAACTCAGATTCTGGAATAGAGTTTTTTTTTCACATTTATTTACATATACACACCTACATACAGATGGATGTATATAATATGATGGTGAGGAAGCTTAGTGTGTGTCATATATGTTATATTGATTTTAAATACATTGATGGATACAAATGGGCTAAACAGATTGGTACCCCACCCTAAAATTATAAAGGAAGAACTTTGTTTTACTGTGGTTTTTCTCAGAAGTAGGAAAATATTTTCCCCAAATATATGCATATTTCATTTCTGTCCTCTTTATAATCATTGCCTTTGTTTTTCACAAAAGTCAAAAACTTCATGTAATCAAAGGTCAGAATAATTATTTCACATTTTAATATTTTTAAAATTAATAGTGAAGATAGAAGATTTGAAGTGCAGACAAAAATGAAAGAAACATTTTATCAAAGCATCTTTTATAATTGTTGCATGTTTTTATGATGCATGTTGCTTAGGGAAAAGCACTATCTTCCATTGTGCTTTGAATCTTATTTGTTCATTTAACTTTTGTTGTTATCATTTGTGCAAGTTGCTATAATCTTTATAACTCTCATTTCTAGTAGTGGACTGGTATTTCTTTGTGCATATAAGCCATAATTTTAAAATTATGTGTAATTAATTTTTAATTACACACTCTCCCATTATTCATTATTTTTAATTCAAAGCAAATTTAACTATCAGGATTGCTGTAAGATCCAGATTTGCCTATAGCTCATGTCAATGCATCTAATAAACCATAGCAATTTTCTCTCTTTCATCCATTCTGTCATTTGTTTGTTAGATGCAATATGGTACCACAAATCAAGCAAATATGTATTTACAAATTATATAAGAATTGACCACAGTTATGCATGAGTTATGCATAAATTATTATAATTTTGCATTAGTGCAGGCTTTCCATTGTTGATAACTTCCTATGCAACAGATGATATATGTAAATATAATAAGTACTACCTTGATCTTTAGCCTCCTTCCACCCATCCAAAACCACCCCATCTCTGCTTGTTCTTTCCTGTGTAGGTTGTGTTAGAAAAGTTCTCAGGGAGCTAATCCTGGATGGCTACTAGTTTCAGTCACTTTTATACATGTCCCAACCCCTCACAAACTCCATCCTAAGCTCTCTGTGGCAGGAATAGCTCTCCTAATCCCTGAACAATTTACCCTGTCACCAGTATTCACTGGATTCTATAACACCTGCTTTTGTCTTGTTTGTGATGTTTGAGGATGGAAATATGAGGAAGTTGTTAAAGACGTTTACTCTCTTGTTTTTCTTCCACCCATGGGATGGAGTAGGACCTGTTCCAGACTGTGCAGAACCACCCAAATGGATCCAGATGCTGTGACACCCCTCCGTAGTCAAACCCTACCTCACACTGCTCTCTGAGTGCTCAATCCCAGACATGCTGGAAGGAGCGGCAGGTGCCCTGCAGAACTTGGCCGCTGGAAGCTGGAAGGTATGGCTAATTCGTTACAATAAAAAAGAATCTGGAGTTGCAGCAAGTCTTGAGAAAGTAATGCAAGTGTAGTTCTAAGAGGTGCAATTCTAACAAAGAGGTTTAGGAAAAAAAAGTATATTGAGTTGTTGGGCTTAGAAAGTTGAAAAAAACTTAAAAAAATGAAATTCTTCTTAAGGTTTCAGAGGTCTTTGAAGACCACTGGTGAATAATATGATCATTGAAAAGGCTGTGAAATTCTTGTGATACTATGGGGACAGCTGAGCTGCTTGACTTTCAGGGACAATTGTGACACGTGTATGTTTTCAAAGCACCATCATTGGCTGTTAAGGGAGCTAATCTGCAAACACTCATATGAGTATTCTAGATGTTGTACTGGATCCCAGCCCCCCAAAAAGACTCCTTGCATTTTTAAATCATGAGCTTACAGAGGAGAACAGTATTGTTAATTCCATTTGGCAAAAATATTTTTAAAAATGTATGATTTTGACAAGATTAAGAGGATCCTTTCTCCAAGTCCTTATAAACTGACACTATTCCTGCTTGATTTTCACAGAAAATTCTCAAGACCCCGATTTTTGATAGGAAAAGATTCACCAGGGAAAAATTTCTTGACTGTGATCATCATAGTTACAAGCACCAATTTGCCTTGTTGCATTAAAATATAAAAATGTGTGACCACTCTTAGAGAAATGAAGATAGAATGTATGGGGAAATGCCAAGAAAAAAAACATAAAAAAAGTTTTGATTTTGCCACCTTTTTCCATCCATTTACTATCAAAGTAAGGATTTGGGATGTTCATAAACCACTTTTTTCTTTGTCATTCATTCTCTTCAAAGTGATGTTAACATTGACACATAGCTACAGAATTTTCAGAAGCTCAGAGGCATAGATGTCACTCGTCCTGGCCTCAGATTACCAGTTATTAGAACAACCTCTGGTAGTCATAGTGCTGACCTCTGTCATCAAGAACATGTTAAATTGCCACTAGTAAATTTTCGAAGACAGAAAGAATTTTAGAATGCCAGTCTTATTCTAAGCTCTGCTTCCTGAATAATTCTAGACAACTGAGTTAGTCCTCAAGCGGGGTGAGTTGCTACTAAGGAACATTCTGTGCAGTTTTAAATAAATATATGCTTATGTAGGGTCTTTTTTATTAAAATACAAATACACGTGTACATATATAATTCAATCACATTATCAACATCTATTACATAATTTATTAATTTACAATGTGGGAAGGGAGGTGGACAATTCTTGGACAAGATTGGGAAAAATTTCATTGGAACAAACACTAACAAATTGCTTCAAGAAAATTGAGAATTAAGTGTGCAGAAACCAAGCATGGAAACCCTTACTTTCAAAAGTCTATTTCAAAAGACAGTTCTTGAATAATTAAAATATTGACAGGATACACAATAGAATTGACTTTCACACAGACAGTATTGCTATCTGAAATCTAGAGTCTAAGAATGTGTTTTTATAGCAATTGTCAAAATTTAGTGGTATTTCTTTAATGTCCTTAACTTTTTATGGCCCAACAAAAACATAAATGTGAAGGTAAAACACCAGAATTTTGCATGTAGATAGCTTTTTATAGATCTCATTGTCTGAAACAATAACTTTCCATAATGGGAAGAGCATGCACACTCTTTTTTTTTTCTGTTACAAATTGACTAGCAAACTAGATATTCATAATGCCCTAAACACTTTTTAAAGTTTAAAACATTCATTACTTGGTTTATGAGCATCAGGAAAAGATAATGGCATTATGCAGAAGCAAAGTGATACATGTTTTTCATAGCCAACATGCACATCAGTTACCTTTTTCTCATTTACAGTACAATGGTTTTGTTTGTGGCAGAATATTAAAACAATTGGATATAGTAGCCTGAAGATTTCCAAAATGTGAATGAATGCTTCTTCATTCTATTTATGGATATTTCTATTGTAATTGAGCTTTATGGAAACCTAGGGATTAAACTACAAAAATAAAATCTGTACTGGCTATGAAGTCAAGCATGTTTGGTATCTTTGTATTTTCAACTTCCCCCCTAAAATGTGAATATGCTCCCACTGGTTTTAAAAATAAGATAGGAGAAAAGAATACTTGGATAATAAATCAGTATTTAATGAGTTAACATGATAGCAACAGAGACTTAGTGAAGGAAACAGAATCTGTGACCACATGGACCAATTGACTAAAAATTGTAAGGGAACCAGGAAATTCGAGACTTATTCTTACAGACAGAGTCAATAGCCTGAGGAAGGACACTGATTAGCATAGCTTAGTGCTCAGTGGGCATGGGGAAGAGAACCAGGCAAGATTAGGGGAGTTCAACAAAGAGAAGTTAAAGTCATGAGTTCACATCTAAGACAAAGTGAATTGCCTCTGTCTCAGTTAACAGTGTGAGGAAAAGCAAGAGGTTTAAATGCAAAGAAAGACTATTGAGAGTTTTGAAAGATTATAAAGAAAACGGGGCATGAAGCATCATGCCTCATGGGTTTGGACTGGGCCAGAATCAGCACCAGAGTATCTGAGGACTCTGCTCTATTGGAAGTCTCTCAGAGACAGGGCTTGAGTGGAGCTGATGTTCAGCCTGAAGCAGGAAGGAGAGGCCCACCCTGAGGAGCAGGCCCAGCCCACAGCCACACGTGACTCAGCAGTTCCTTCTCTAAAAGAAGTACTGAGAATACCCACCCAAGAGCTGTACTGTCTGGAAGATGTCATCTGCATCCACACCACCTGGGCAGTGGACCCATTTTCTTTTTGATGGTCATTGATTTCAAAGATTTCTGAAGTGCTAAGTTGTGGAACTCCATTCTGAAGTTATAGAAACCACTAAACCAAAGGACCTTTCACTTCCAGCTGAGATAGCAAGATGGAGTGGCAAAGCTCTGATTTACCCTAAAATGGAAATATATGAAACAGTGTGGGTTGTTGATAAGACACTAAGCATTAGTCAAGGAAAGACAGTGATCTCAAGAGACAGGAAACAAACATGATGAGCCCTGTTGGCCTCAGCTATGCCAAGCCATGGTGTAAGGACTGAGAACCCCCAGGGAAGCCTGTAAATATTCTGCATGGACAAGATGGAGCTGGGAATCTGGGGAGATCAAATGGACTAGAGGACCTAGACCTGGAGATACACAGAGGATTCTCCTCTGCTATGCAGCAGAGAAACATCAGCACATGCATATGAGGGAAATACCCAAGTCTGGAGAATGCCATCTGAAATTACAAGAGAGAGTGAAATTCAGCACTTGCATAGGATGGGTATAGTGTGTGTTTCCAAGAGACAGGAAAACCTCATAAAGCATGAGCAATCTGGTAGAGCACTTAGAGAATCTTGCCTCCATGTGAGGAATAATTAGCTCCAGACTAAACATGTGCTAATCTTTCCTGTTGAATCTTAAATGTGACATCCAAACACATCAACAGTTTCCAAGAAAATTAGTTGCATTCCTGAAGGAAGTTTTAAAATATCTGTGGGAATACAAGAGCACCCAATATTGAATTTAAGAACATCTGGCATCTAGTTGAAAATTACCCTGTTATCACATAAAATTTTTTAAAAGTACAATTCATAATGAGAAACCAGCTCAGAACTGACAGTTAAAATTGGCAAACAGGAATTTTTTATAACTTTTAGTTTTATATGTGTTCATAAATTTAGATAGAAACACAACATACATAAAAGAATGAAATGAAACTTCTAGAGTTGAAAGTACAATGAGTAAAATGAAAAACAACACATTGGATATCTGCAGATTAGACACTGTAGAAGAAAAAATTAGTGACTTGGAAAATGGGAATAGAAACTATCTCAAATAAAAAACTGAAAGAAAAAGAAAACATACAGGTTGTTAATGAACATCATCAATTAGTATTTGGAGTCACCAAATGAGAGGAGAGAGAAAGGAGCAAGAGGACCAAAAAAGTTGAAGGAATAAAGATTTGAAAATTTTCCAAATTTAATGAAAAAAAAAATGTAAACTTGCAGATCCAAGCAGTTAAAAAATATCCCAAACTCCAGGAACATGAAGAAACCATAGCAAGGTGCATCATGATTACATTTTTCAAAACCAATAATAAAGGTAAGCACTTAAAAAGCAGTCAAGGGGAACCTGTGTTCCTACAAATCTACAAAGATGAGGCACCACATTTCCCATGAACACAGGCAGTGGGAAGACATCTGTAACACTGAAGAAACAGAGAGCCGGCTGCACTCCTCCTATAGTAAACTTGTTTTAGTTTGGTATCTAACAGATGCAACAGGTTCCTGAAGAAAGCATCCAGGTTGCTAATTACATTAGAGCAGCTGTAGAGCTAGCTATAAATGGAGACTCCTCCCAAGCCTGATGAGAGCCTGGACTAACCTGGAAATGGACAGTGTTCATCACCTGGGCAGTGGTGCCAGAGAGAAATCCTAACATAAAAACACCACCTGAATTGGACAGCACACTCAGAGAGGTGGTGGCTGCCATGTGCCATTCCAACATTCGGTTCTTCCCATCCTGCAGAACAGCAAGCGTGCATACACCCTGAGTCAAAGGCTTCAGCTCCCCACACAGGGGCCACAGGATGAAGGGATTCATGTTCATTCCCACTTGGAACACTAGCAACACCTTTGTGGCAGTGGTCATTTCCCACATACCCCACTAATGACAGCAGTGGCTTTCATCCTTTCTTCATAGATCCTTTCAGAGGAGAATGCTATTGTTAAACACTAAAGCACTGTAAATCAACCTGACATCTTCTCTCATCAATTAAACATGTAAAAATCTCCTACTGTGGGCTGGAAACTGGAAGACATTTAAAAATGGAGAACAATATGACTTGGTCTTTTTTCTTATAATAAACCTGTGAGTAAGGAGTTCAGATAGCCATTGTATTTGCTGTGCTCAGAGTGTGTGCAGGTCCAGGGTGACCCTGAGGTCACTTTGACAAGGAAGTGGTAAGGCAGGAGGAGGCCCACACCCAGCATCATTGGTTAAAACCTCAGAGCAAGGATTCCGTGATTTAAATTTCCTTTAGTACTCTAGTATAGGCCATTATTTAGGGAAATACCAGCTGCCATAACAAAGGAATTTCCAAACATGCAAGGGCCCAAGCAAGAAGGAAACAGGAAGTCTCTTTCTCTTCCGGTGTCAGAGTAAGGGCAGGGGTTAGAGGCAGGAAGCCTCCTCCAGGAATTAATTCACCCAAACTGAGAGCTGCTCTGTCATCTTCAAAATGTGGCTCACAGAACTGCCCACATCACCACTGTACACCAGCATAAAGCGGGAAACAACACAAGAGACTCAAATCCATCACAGGAAATATTCTATTATGGAAATGAGGTCACACCTATAGGTCCTTTCTTGTATCTGGGCTCCACTCCTGGTCACCAAAAGACAAATGCTTCCCCAAAATCCTGCTCCACCAACATTGAACAAGAATTTGCAGGTAGGTAATCTAAATCCAGATTCAATTAAAATAAAGTTCTCTCTTCTAGTGGACAAGGATTTGCTAATATATCGAATTCATATTAGAAAATGAAGCATTTACTATCTTAGTAAAAAAGAGTGGCACCTAAGTCACTGACTACCTGAGCTTCTACAACAACTCTGCTCTGCACATGCAAGACTACATGGCCTCACCAATGTGGTCTCTCCAGACCGTGCCCTAAAGTCAAGTTGCAGATTTCCCCTCCACATCACCTAATGGAAGAAGTGGTTTACCATCTCCAAAGTAGAATGTTTTTTGGATTTAAAAGAAAAATATGAAGTTCACCCCCTCTACCCTTGAGGCGCTGTACTTAAAAAGATATATATATATATATATATATATATATATATATATATATATATATATATATATACTTTTTTTAAAGGAAAAGTTTTCCAACCTGCTATCTACTAAGTGAGAAGAAGAAACAACTGAATTATTTTTATCATATATTGAATAAAAAATATGGCTGTATCTGCCCTGTCTATGAACACAGTGACTGAGAGCCTAATCCTTCCAGTCTGCATGTCTGCATCTCTACTGCGTAAAGGGCAGGAATGTCAGCACCTTCATCTGAATTCTGTCCTGTCAGTCACCCCTTCTCAGTGGTGTGCTCATACAGTGCTGTCATGAAGGAAACACAGGAAGCTCAGAATAAGATCTAATCATCTTTAAGCCTGCCAGGCCTCCCCTCAACCAGAGCCACTCTTAATCACCAAAAGGCATTTCTAAATGCTGTCACACATAATGATGATATTTGATAACATTTGCAATAAAAAATAAATAAAATCTTCCTGTGTTCAGACAGGTTCATTTAAAAAAATTTTTTCAGTTGTAAATGGATACAATATCTTTATTTATTTATTTTTATGTGGTGCTGAGGACTGAACCTAGTATCTCATACATGCTATTCAAGCACTCTACCACTGAGCTAAAGTCCCAGCTCCAAAAAGTTTAATTTTTAAAGAAAAGCGTTTTTTTAATTGAAAATTACTGATTCTTAAGATAGCTAGTGAGCCAGAAAAACAGGTATACTTCTTCTTATTTGTTTAGCAAATGCTTTCTCTGAGTCTCTTGCTCCAGCTTGACCTTCTTAATCTGTTCTTACTGTGAAAGCACATCAAAATGCTTTTTTCCCCCAGGAAACCCTATTGGCTGGAAATTTATATTTTCAGCATGAATACATGCAATAAAATTCAGTATTTGCACTAATCTGATTCACATTTAAATAATATAGTCATACAAACAAAAAACACTTTAAATATACTGTAACTACCATTAACTTAATCAAGATTTGGTGTATTGAATTGATTTATTGCTTTGAAAACATAAAGAAATCCTTCATTAGTCCTCCCCATTAGAGATTCCACTTAAAAAATAGATTTTAGAATTTTTAAAAGAAAGCTATATAATCCTAAAGGATAGCACTGAATTTAAAGAACCAACACCCACGTCCCACATTCCCTATAGAGAAACCCATTGTGAGAAGGGCCCAGTTTCTTCCCAAATCCTAGAGCAGCCACCAAACACAGTTCTTTTTTCTACCTCAAAACCTTTTTAATTCAGACTATAATAATAATACAAAAAAATTGTGAATCATGCATGGAAAAAACATGGTTTCTGAATATTTAGTACATTGCCTTCATAGTAAACTTCCAGTGAAATAAGGCTGAATAAATAATTTTGGGGAAATGCTTTCTGCCCTCTTATCATGAGAGCAAGGTACCATGATAAATAATTCGGTGTTGTAAATCAATTCAGAAGAAGATTTCATAATCCACAGCCATCTATACCAAACTCACTATATGTATTTCTCATTATATAGAATGGGACTTTGAATACATGTGACCCTGAGACATCACAAGATGCTCAAGTGCTTCTGAAAGATTAAATTATATTTGGAGGAGTTACCTTCTCAAATGTGACCTTTCTTTACCATGTCAGAAGAAAAAGTGGGGCTCTGAGCATAGTATGCACACCTGTAATCTCAGCCACTCAGGAGGCTGAGGCAGGAGGATCAAAAGTTGAAGACCAGCCTGGGCTACTTAGCAAGACTATCTCAAAGTAAAATAGGTTTCAAAAACAGGGATGGGGATGATTGAGGGTTTGCTTGACAAGTATGAGGACCTAGGTTCAACCCCGTTACCACAAATAAAGAAACTAAGGAAGGGGAAAAAGGAAGGACAGAGATAAATAAAGAGAGGGAAGGAGACAGAGGGATGGATGGAGGGAAGAAGAAAAAGTGGGGAAATGACTAATAAAGTCAGTGGGAAAATGCTTATTCAACAGGAAAGAGTTTAATTTCAGATACTTCTAAAGCCAGAGTACTCTTGAAGAACAGAAAATTAATAAACAAATTCAGAATTTTAGCAATATAATGGGTTCAGCCTCAGAACAGACTATTTTGTACTTAAAAGAGAATGTTATCTTTAGTTACTTAGTAAATTGTTGGGATTTAAAAAGAGAAAAGCTAAATTACAATGTTAATCTCCTTTTAGGGACATAATCAGCTTAAACAGAATTGCCTCATCTTAAGCAGGAGAGAAATTATAGCTATCAGTTGTGTTTAGAGCCAGGATGTAATTTTTCAAAATCAAGCTCCTCAAAATCCACATTCCAGAGAAGCAGCCTGGGTTTATAGGGTTAAAACATTGACTTCACATTATCACCAAATCCTCCCAGTACATGCAGTGAGGAAATTTATTCAGCACAGTTTCATGTGCGAGTAAACTTTGTTTTACAAATTCACTTTAGGTTCACCTCTGAGCCCTTGTTTTAACTGATGAAAAAAAAAGAAACCTAGGGGGTTGGGGTGGAGAATGGAAAGAAAAATCAAACAGACTTTTCTAGGTGAACTCAACCAAACCAGCTGTTTTGCGGTCCCTTCAGGCTTAAAGTGTGGCTACCTTCCCACTGTCAGCCCTCCTCCTATTGTTAACTTCAGCAGTTGAAGCTGAATTTGGGGGTCTTAGAGGCACATCCTGCAGAAGAAATGGGAATTGGATCATGAATTGGTTCCACTTCTCAGTCTGGAAGCACCTCTGTCCTGTCTCTTGTCCAGGACACACACAGATGTGCTGATTGGTAACTGGGCCATCTCTGTTTCATACCCTCCTCCCTTGCTGCTCAGCTCACCTGCTGTGCAGCCGTGTCCTCTCCATGCCCACCATTCCTATGTGCAGCCTCCTTCTTGACCAAGTGACCTCTTTACAGCTCTTGTGCTAGCCCATTCTCCATTGACCTATACACCTTGTCCATTTAAGCCACAGAATCCCTCAGGGGCTATCCTTTGCCACACTTGCACCACAGGAGCATTCTCTATACCCACAAGCCATGTCACCATCCCTACCCTGTGGCCCCCACTCCATAATGATAGCAGAGACTTTGCTTGACCTTTTCCAGCCACTGCTATGGTCCAAGAAGAAGCAGCACAGTTCTCCTGAGTCTGCAGTACCATCCTCAAAGTGGGGTTCAGCAGCAGCAGGTGGGGTCTGGCGATATTCCAGGGTTCAGGTGGCACCCCCCACCAATGATGTTACAGCTCTTGTTCTCTCCCCAAAGTCTGTCTTCCTTCTCCCAACCTAGAGGCTCTGTGTGAACTGCAAGGAGAGGGCAAATTGTCTCTACCTCTTCTGATCATCTTTCAAAGGTGCCCCATCTTCTATTTGGACATTTGCCCTTCAGCCTCACACACTAAGCACTTGTGCTAGCCCATTCTGCAGCTCATGCTTCTCCCAAGGAAGAGGCATGAGCAAGGAGCAAGAGGCGGCCACAGCACGTCTTCCCTCTGTACCATCTTCTCAGTGCCTGCTGCCCTCAGTCTGCAGCACAGTGGCAGAGTCCATTCCTAAGATTTCTATCTTAACTGCCATGAGTTATGTGCCCTTCTCTCTGTGTATTCACTTTTATGACAGTGTTACTACTTCTACTGTAGTTTTGATTAAAACTCTTGGTAACCCATACACTCTTCTAGCCACTGCAGGGTCTGTTCTGCTTCTGAGGCAGTGTGCTACTGGTTAGGAAGGACTCTTGTTAGCCTGGTATTTCTATGCTGCTTGCACCTGTGAAGCATTCTCCATTTCCTAAACAGCTGTATCTATAGCGTGGCATTTTCTAAATAGCTGTATCTATAGCGGGTCATCCCCTCTTTTAACTTCTCGCTGACTGACACATATGGATTGCACATGACCTACATCAGAATTGGTAGGCTGATGCTTTACAGAGCATTGTAAGCACATATCTTTGAATGTGTAAAAGAGCCTTACAAAATTGCAACATCTTTTGAATGCAATTTAAGTAATTTATTCTGAGTTACCATCTACTGTGGTGATACTGTAAATCATCCATACATATACAAATACCAAGACAACTTAAATTTGCTAAATAAAATTTATTAATAATTTCAGTGTCAGATCCATTGTCTGGTTATCCTATTCACATAGGGAGAAAATATTAGTGTTGACCATTTTCACATATCAAAAATGGCTGACTCATACACATTGGGGCACTACATGGCCATTTATCCATTGCTGTTACTCTCAGATCTGTTCCTATCAAAACTGAAGGACTCTCATTACTTTCCAAACACCAAATCATCTTTCCCTCCAGTCTCTGGGGAGATTTCCAAAAAGGTCAAATCCATGACTGTCCCTTCATGGCTCATTTCAGATATGTCTAGTCATCCTGCATACGTGGAGGACAGATGAGGAAAGAGCAGTGTCTGATAGACCAAGCACCAAGGCTTAGGCAAGAAGGAAGGGAATGATGGCAAGGGGGAATAATGTCAGCAGGTCTGGAGAAATGGGACCCAGTCTCAGCTTCACGGGTGACTCCTGTGGCTATTATTTAACATCTTAGTGTATAAATCTCTTCTTCTATAAATGTTAATGCTGACCTCCCTGAGGTTTGGAGATGGCAAATGCATAAGCAGGAGGCATGGGGCCTGGAAAGAAGTGGTACTGGGGAGGAGGACCTGCTAGGGCTCCTGCTTCAGCTTGCTTAAGTCACCAGGAGCCTCCTTGCAATCCCCCAGAAGGTCAAGAATTCTCCCCAGTGTTCCAGTGTTACGATTTACTGTTGCTGTTCACCTTGCAGTATGTCCATGTTGACGCTACACTCCGACTGCCATTCTGTTCCTTCCTTTTTTTAGATTCCCTCCTTGGCTTTATGTTTGAGCCCAACCATGAGTGGGCTTCCTAAGCTCAGGCTTGTGGCCTATTCTGGACTTGGTGCTGGAGGCCCAGGACTTTAGTGGTAGGGAAACATATGTGTCCAAAGGAGTCATTTTCCAGCATGTGGGTCCAATGAGCCAATGCATGGGCCTTGGTACCAGGGGAAGGATCCTCCTCCTTTGGAAGGATATCAGGCCAGGCATCTAAATCCTAACAAGCAGCTTCAAACCTCTATGCTCTTCAGCATCTCAGATTCCTGGCTATCCATCTCTTTGCTTTCAGAGTGGGGCTATAAAGTAGTTCCCTGCAACCAAGAGACGTCTCACTGGGTTTTATCTACTTTCCTATGCCTCAGGCTTCCAGAGCTCAAGGACAGAAGGGGCCAGGAGAAAAGCATGCATTATTGGATGATGGTGATAAGAAACTATGTGAATGTGATTTCTAATGTAGGACAGGATGAAGTTGTTTGTTTTTTTAATCTCATATTTCATGCAGGGCTGGGCTGAGGATGTGGCAGGCATGGCGTATGCCCTACGTTCACTGCCAGAGGGGGCTCCCTGCCTGCCACAGGTGAGAGCCAGCTCTGGGGTGCCTGTCCTTTATGGGGGAAGGAGGGTAGAGAGGGCCTGTGCGGGAAGGGTGGGGAAGACTGGTCCCCATGAAGACTCCCTCAGAATCTAAAACCTCATTCCGTGAATGCAGTTTTCTCTGCTCAGAAATGAAATTGCAACAAATCCAACCTTTATATGTCAATTATTTATTGCACCCTCTTCTCTGGGACAGTACAGAAGAATGTAAAGCATGTATGCACATGTATGCAAAGCTTTTGAATCTAAATCTTGAATCTAAATCTGAATGCTTTACTTCTCTGATACTGCACATACATTACAATTTGAACCATTAACTCTGTTCCATTAAGGCCTACGAATGCCAATCCCCTCAAAAAATATTTCTATGTCTTATTTATAAATAAGACATTGAATTATGACCCTGAACATAATGCACTTTGATCTTTTTTTTAAAAAAAAAAGTTTACAATTTTCTCTTGATTGTCAATGTCATGTTCACCATTTTCTCTTTACTATTCGGCAAAGGACTTACTCCTTTGTGTGTTTGGCAACTGATCTCTCTGCCACACCCCCTCCAAATTCAGAGCTCTTTTACAAATTCACCGTGTTCAACTCATCCCACTCTCATTTTTTTGGTGGTTCTTTTTTTAAAATCTTATTGAGAATGGCCCACCCTGCTTGTCCCAGCTCTCCACATCTTAAAGCATTAAGCACATCCCACCAATCACTTTCAAACTCAAGTACTAGAAATACCTTCACAAGAGAAGCGAAGTGTGGTTCATGGATTAAACCTGAAACCTTTAATTTATGTTGAAGGTAAAAAAAAAAAAAGTTAAGTCATTTAAATGCATGTCTAACTCATTCAACCTATTCTACAACTAGGTCTTGATAATGCATCCTTTTGTCTCCTGTAAACAGCCATCTGAAACCCACCCATAATATTTGCTTATAGGATTTTCCAGCTCTGTTCCTAATGTCCTTTGCCTTCCCTCTTTGGGCAGTGGTCCGTATATATCCAAGCCACTGTCCAAAAAGAGAAAGGCCTGCCCATTCTTGTTGAGCTGCTTCAAATAGACAATGACTGTGTTGTGTGTGCGATGGCCACTGTGCTCCTAAACATTTCCTTGGACGTCAGAAATAAGGAACTCATCGATATGTACTCTGACTCACAGTGTCCCAGTTTCTCAGTGAAAATGCTTTCTTATGGGATGTGTGTGGCGAGACCCACGTGTGGTGACACATGTGTGAGCGGATGCCATTCGTTTATTATCAGCCTCATGTTTTCCAGGTCTCCTGCTTTAAATCCAGTGAATTGATGAATCATTTACAATTTAGAGGGAAAAATGGTTTTGTTGACCTTTTTCATCCTTGCAAATTAAAAGTAACCACATACTGAGCACTTCATCCTGTCATCCTGAGTCCCTCAGAAGACTGTGTTTGCCTCCCACTTGTGAGCTGAGGAATCCTGATGGGGTACACATCCCTTTGCTCCCCATATTTATTTTCAATTGTGGATTAGACCATACTGAATCCTTAATCCTATTATTTTTTCTAAATCACCACCCCATGAGATACTGAGGACATTTTATTGTTGATTCATTGATGAGGCAATACACTCATATTTATTCAACAAACATGTGTTTATAATCTGCTTCACTCCTGGCCAATTCCAGGGCTGGAGATTTATATCAATGAGTGAGACTAAGAGAAAGTATTGACCTTGTGAAGTTTGCATTCAGGAGGGGGGAGGTGTCCAATCAACAAATGAAGCACACAGTGCAGTATCTTAGGAAGGCTTCACGGTGAGAAATGGAGCAGAGAAAATAAGCCTGTGATTGGTAAGATTGTGAGTTCTTTCTTAATTCACATAACATAAAGTTAATCTTTCTAAAGTGTAGAGTTTTAGTACCATTTGGTAATTCCCAGTGTTATGTAACCAGGACCTCTGACAAGATCCAGAATGTTGTCACCACCATGAAGGGCCATCCATGTCTATTAAACAGACCTGTCCCTCCCCCTTTTCCCCACCTCAGGCAGCCACCAATCTGCTTTCTGTCCATGGGTTGCCCTGCTATGAACCTTTCAGGTGCTTGGAGCCAGGTCATATTGTTTCTTTCCTTTCCTTTTCCCAGTTTGGCGTAATCTCATGTGTCTATTTTTGTTTCATTATCTAAACTTTTGGAGTCAAATACAGAAGAAAATCATTGCCTGGACTGATATTGTGTAGATTTTCCCATTTTCTTCTGTGAGTTCTATTGTTTCAAGTCTCCTGTGTAGATACTTAACCCATTTTTAGTTCATTTTTTGTAAGGATGTGATGTAAAGGTGCAGTTTCATTCTTCTGCCTGTGGATATACAGTTTATTGTTGGAATTTTAAATGAGAGGTCAAGGTAGGAGTGGTCAGAAGGTAACTCTTAAGCCAATACTTAAGGGAAGCAGATAGCCATGCAGATATTTAGAGGGAAGAGAATCCAAAGTGAAGGGGCAGCCTCTGCAATCAGCTCCCTGGAGTGAGATCTGGGAGCAAGCCAATGGGGTAAAGGCCTTCAAGGAACCTAATATTGTCTGGCAGAGCAGGTGGTGGGAGCCCAGGTCAGAGAGGTCTCCTGGTGCCTCTCTCTTTGTAGGTGAAGAGGCCAAGCTGATTGATGCTTGGGGAAGGATGAAATTTGGTGGGAAATTTGGTGGGAAACCTCTGTGGTCCCTATGGACTATTGTCCTGATGGATAGGAATCTGGTATTGAAGTAATTCCTGTAGGGTTGTTGGTCAGTTTAGTGAACACAGTCTGGCACACAGAGCAGGTAACAGGTGTCAGTGGACAGCATCTGGAGACTGGGCCAGCTACTAAGGCCAAAATGCAACTTACTTGTGGCCTCTAGGCAACTGGGAGAAATAAGATATGAGTGTACCAAGGGACATGACTCCATTCCTGAGCAGCTATAAGACCAGGTGTGACAGACTAAATCCTTTATCTGGGAACCAGATACTTTTTCTGCCATTTCATAATACCCATCAGATCCTTCAGTGAAAAACAAAGCATTTGCAGTATTTTTAGACATTTATTCAAAGTGAAGCCAGAGTTCAAATCTATATCTAGTAAATTCAATTTATCATGCTTGCAATATGTTAAAAAGTAGGAACAAAACAGGCATGGTGGTGCACATCTATAATCCCAGTGGCTTGGGAAGGTGAAGCCAGAGGAACACAAGTTCAAAGATGGCCTCAGCAATTTAGCAAGGCCTAAGCAACTTAGCAAGACCCTGTCTCAAAATAAAATATAAAAACTGGCTGGGGATTTGTCTCAGTGATTAAGTGACCCTGGGCTCAATCCTGGTACCAAAAAAAGGGCAGGAAATCAACTCATAATTAGTTTGAGTTTAATCTAATTCTTTTGTGATTTAAGTATATTTTGTATATTTAAACTAGGTCATTAGCTCAAAAGGTCAAAGTACCCTCTTCATATACACTTTTGTTTTCCTTGGACAAATAGCACAGGGGCTTCCAATAAAATCCTCTCTTCTCTGTAACATGGAGGAAAAATCAACAGCTAATCAGTCTATTGCCTGGGTGCTAACTACTGGCTATTGTGTTTTATTTCTTTCTGTGGATTAAAATACAACAAAATAGTGAACTATTGATTGGGTTTCCTAACTCGTGGGCATCTCTTCTTTCTCAAAAGCCAGTTATATAGTTCTCTCTCTCTCTCTCTCTCTCTCTCTCTCTCTCTCTCTCTCTCTCTCTCTCTCTCTCTCTCTGAGGCAGGAACATTTGGAGATCCATATTGCTCATATTAAATTAAGCTTTTTATTATCAAATGTCACCAGAAAGGAAATTGAGCCAGTCATTTAGAAGCAGAAGTGAAAATATCTAAGTCATGGGCTTTACAGAATCAATAACTTTTTTTCTTGAATTAAAAGAGCTGAATTAAAAAAAAAAAACATTAGATTCCCTTATAAGAAAGAAAATGTGACTTTTGCTAACTCTTCTACTTTAAATATTGCATTATAGTAGGTGTTTTTGTAGGAAAATGATATAAATAACTTTATGCATTGAAACCTGCAGTTACTTTGAACCTAGACCAATAAGAAAAGGAAGAGTGAATGTGAGGTTCTTCTCCCATCAGCTCTTACTGAAAGATGTGATGACCTTATCTGATTTCATTTCATTAAAGCTCATCTTTATGCTGATGACTCCGAATTCTGTCTCAGGTCTCATGGCCAGCATTCTACCCACTTGTTCACTGGATGTCTAATAGGCATCTCCAGAATAATATGTCCACAAATGAGTTA
Organism: Ictidomys tridecemlineatus; assembly: GCF_052094955.1. Classification (NCBI taxonomy): domain Eukaryota; kingdom Metazoa; phylum Chordata; class Mammalia; order Rodentia; family Sciuridae; genus Ictidomys; species Ictidomys tridecemlineatus. Next base: position 29,785,500 of record NC_135492.1, read on the forward strand.
TCCATAGACCTGATTCTTCCCCAATCTCCCCATTATAGCAAAGGGCATGTTGCCCTTGATGTGCCCAGGAAAAGACACCTTGGGGTCTTCTTCAACTCATATCGACCCCACTTTAATATCAAACCCATCAACAAATCTGGTCATGCTCTTGGATTTTCCCAGAATCTAACACTTTTTAGCATCTTCATGGCTTCCTCCCTGGTCCAGATCTCCCATTGTCTCTCCCAGGTTTTTACCGTGGCCTCCTACCAAGTCCCTTGCAGCCCCATTATTCCTATATGCTTATTTGTACAGCAGCACAGTGGTGCTGTTAAAACCTGAATCATCATGCAATTTCTTCATCCCAAATCCTCCTCATCACCGTCCAAAACTAGGTCTTTGTAAGGCAGATGTGACTCTATCAGACCCAGTTCCTTGTCATCTCCCAAGATACCACATGTGGCCTCTCCACATCAGTACCTTTGCTGTGGACATCAGTCTCTGATTTTCCTTTATCACAGGAGCCAAGACCCTCCCCTGGGGCCATTGAACTTGCTGCTCTATCTTCCAGGAGTCCTCTTCCCTCAACTCACTCCATTTCTTCCCCAAATGCTACATTCCCAAGAGACGCCTCACTGCCCACCATAAGTAGCATCCCACCCTATCTTCTTCCCCACGTAAGTCTTCTCCATAGCACAACACTGATCACCTACTGATAGATGCCCCAACTTAAGGTGCTTCCACTTACCATTACAGTTGTGTGAAAGCAATACTCACTCAGTAGAACCTATACTTACAATTTGAATCTTAATCTTTTCCCAGTCCAGTGATGAAATCTGATCCACTATCTTGATACAATGACAACAAGCTCTGGGTCAGCTAAGGGACCACAGCAGGTGCAAGCAGTCTGTATTCTATAGCGTGCTGTGTTGCTGAGTTGTGATGTTCAGTAGGTTAGGTGCATAAGTATCTTTGACTGACAGTATTTTCAACTTACTATAGTTTATTGTGGGTATAACCCCATTGTAAGTTGAGGAATGTTGTACATAACTTATTTTTCATCCTTCTTTTTTCACTGCAATGTGAACCCATTGAGGGCTAGAAGCACTGCCTTGTTTATTTACTGATGGGTCCCATGTGTGGTTCCATGTAGGGACTTAATAAATATTTGCCAAATGAAAGACGGAACTAGATTTTTCTTTTCTAACCGTCAACTTCAAACAAACTCCAAGTCAGCCAAATAATAATAATAAAGCAAATTAACTAAAAGAATAACTAGGGAAAAGGGGTTTTATGTTAATAAAAATAAAACAGGTTATTTCCTTCTTAAATTTATGAGATACATGGAGACACTCAGAATTTCAGAAGGAATCCAGTTTTTCCTTCATTGTTTCTGGGGTTTCAGATTATTCTGTAAGTAAGGGGTTGGGGTGGGCTGGCTGTCACATTGTGGTCATAGAACATCCTCCTTGGGCTCCACTATCCGAATAGCTCCTAAGAAGCTATTGAACGATAATCACTCTGCCCTGTTAGGTCTAATGAGAAGCCTACAGCAGCACCAACAGGAATGTGACATGCTCTATCCTTCCATTATCTTCCTCCTGGGGCTGTTCCCATGGTTCTGTGTATGTCTCTGTGATAAGTGGTAAGTAAGCTATAGACAGACCTATGTGCTCCGAATGATGCAGCACAGTAGCTGAGGTTAATGTACATCTACACATTTCTTTGCAAACTTCAAAATTGTTAATTATCCTTCATAGTAGGGAAGACTTTTAAAAAGAATGGCCATAACTAGCTTTTGTGAGAAGGCAAAAAGGCTGTACAATACTGTGTCACTTCAACAAGTTTAGCAAGTGTCACCTGTTTCAGCACTTGCACAGTTCCTGATCAAGCCTGTAGCCCAATTCCCACCCTCCACCAACAAAGAAAAAAAAAACCGAAAGTCTGATAGCACATATGAACTTATACTTGCTGACCTCCTACTTGTCTCCGAAAGCCCAGCTTCCAGTGGCCCTTACTGAACCCTTACTGAAACTACTCCTGGGACACAGCATTGGTGAATCACAACACAAAACTATTTCATTTATCTTAGGTTTCTGTTGTGTAATTCTATCTTCTTGTTGCCTCTTTTTTTTCCACGTGTGTGTCACATCCTCCCCACTGAAATAATAAGCAGGGAGGGTCAGGTTAAGGTTAGAGCTAGGATTCTGGCTGTATGTAACTGATATCCCATAGTGTCTGGCACTCTGCTGTGTCCATAACAGGCACTCAGAACAGTATTTGCTGAATGTGTCAGCTGGCAGATGAGTAACATGAGTCACTATTATGAAGAGCAGATCTAGAGGATGTTTGGGACCCCCAAGTAGAGAGAGAAGGGCAGGGGTTATGTGGATGTGTTTCAGCCTCTTTCCACAGTGTCTAGCAGCAGAGTAAAGAAGCTCAGATGCTCCCTCAAACCCAAGACTCTAAGAACTCATTCTGCTGCTGCTTAGAAGAGGTTAGAGACTGGGGGAAATAGTAAAGCTCTCTGTATGTGACTCAGTCACTGCCAAAGCTCTATGCTGGACATACTGCTACAGTGACGTTCTCAGAGCCACAGAGCACCCTCCCTTGACTTCTCTGGATGGTGGCTGCTTGTCACACTTTGTGGCAGGTGGGTCAGGACTGGGATGCTATGAGCATCTCTCCAGCTGCCTGTGTGCCTCCCTAGGCCTAAGAGAGGAGCCTGCTCAACGTGCATCCCAACCATGTTGCCCTGGTCATTTTGCCTCATCCTTCTGGGTAGGACTCTCCCTCCCTCTATCACTGTTTGTATGGTTGGTTCTCTACATTTGTGATGACCTCTGAGAGAGGTTCTTTGACATCCCCCTGCATGTTCATATCTATGCACCATCCTTCACATTGGGTTAACCATCTTTTCACTGTGTCAGTATGCTGAGCTTCTGTCCAGGCAATCTTTTCCTCCCTGTTGAAGTTGTACTCCAGCCTCAGTGGGACACAACCAGATGCTACTTTGTCTGGGGTCAGGATGCATCTCTCTGCAATATGCCCCTGCAAAGAGGGTAGAAAAAGGAACCAAAGTCTCCATGTGAAGTCAGTGGTTTACAACTGTCACTTGCCCACACTATTGAGTCACAAAAAATAAAGGTATTTTCTTGTATGGAGTTAGTTACTTTTTAAGCAGTCAACCCATTGTTTTTCTACCTCCACAAGCTTTCAGATCACCCTTCCATCTTTTGGGATGGTTCAAGGAGTGAGAGAAGAAGTGGAGATCTTCCTAACTTTCTTTCTTGCCCCAGTCTGTTTTAAATATTCACATAAAAGATGTTTATTTGGCCACTCAAAAGACTGCTTCAGGATGAAGAATGCTGGTGATATTTAGTTCTGTCTTTCAATGAAAGTACAGATTGAATGAAGAAAGTGTAAATGCTGTCCAGGAATGACAACTACCCCTTCCCCAGACAGATCTTTACTTGTTGAGAAACATGTTTTCCTTTGGAGAATGAGGATGGAGATGGGGAGGCAAGGGGAAAATCTTCATCATATCAGTGCTATCCTGAATGCTGCATAGCTTTGTACACCTTGCCTTTCATTTGGAGATCCCACAGCTGAATTTTTAAGAGGTATTTTATGCAATTCTAGACCTGGAAAAGGCCTATTTTTATTCAAACTTTGAAATATATTCTTTGCCCAAACCCTTAATCATGCACAAGAGCATGTTCTCTGAGGAACCAACAGGTACCTTAAAATGCTCTCAAGAAATAATTTCTCAAAGTATACCCAGCTTCTGCAGCCCAGGATTTAAATAAGTTCCAGGTATTATCTGTCTGCCTATGGAATACCGTGTTACCTGCACAACATCTCATAGCAGAATTGGAAAGAAGAGGGCTCTGAAATCTCAGGGCTTCCTACCAGTTAAAATAGATGCCATGTGCTTTATTATGTTCCCATCTCATGCCAGTAAGTTTTGTGTGGCAAAATCCCCTGGGGTATGGGCACCCCATTGAGAAACTGACCCTTTGTTGTTCACAAATCTCATGTCGCCCTAATCACCCTCTTTCCCTCTGCTTTTGTCCCTGGTGAATTTGTGCCTGGGGAAGACTTGAGGCTATGGAAACTTCCATGCAACCCAGGGAGGGAGGGTGCTCTTTTTATTCCCAAAGATATGTAAGCTTCACTTTATTAAGTAGATATGAGGACATTTTAGAAACATACCTTCTCTGCTTTTCAAAACATGCTCTTGAGCCCAGGGCAGATGTTGTTTTAATTAAAACATGCAATTTCAATTACTATTTTAAGAAGAAGCCTGATTTCCTAGACAAGGTAATTTATCAGAGCCCTCTGCTGGCTGTCCTTAATAACTTGATTTTCTCAAGCCACATTTAAATAGATGGAAAGTGCTATACTTTGGCAGAAACTTCCCATCTTCTGATGAGATGTCTGTGCTGGAGTGCTCTTCTCCTGACCCCAGAATCTGATCTTACCAATGCTCCCTCCCTTTTCTGTGAAGCCATGAGTCCTTTGCTAATTAACTTTAGACACCTATTGGGGAATTTTGGCGGCTGGTAGATAAGAATTGCTTGGAAGGGGAGTTGTAAATAAATCAAAGAGCCAATAATTATTTTTATTAGACAAGGCTTTAATGATTCATCCCTTGGAAATACTCTGTAAGGGGAAAGGCAAAATTGAGACATTTCCAGTTGATTCAAATTCAGGACCTCAACTCAAAGCCTTTAAGAGAGAGACAGAGACAGACACAAACACAAGAGAGACAGAGGCAGAGGCTGAGAGAAAGAGATCCATTCAGCTTCACTTTGACTATTTAGGTATTCATTTTATGCCTGGCAAACAATTTCAGAGGAAAAGGTTTAGAGAAGTGGAAGAGGAGAAAAACAAAGGGTTCTCCTCGAATACCCCAACCAGATCTTGAGAATCTAAAAATAGAAAAGAGGATTTAAGCAGGATAATGTTTTTAAATTATATTCCTTTTGAAGTGTAAATTCTCCCCCTTGTGAAAGCTTCTTTTGCACTTTGCACCTTACCTTTGACAATTTTTAGAAGTCTGTCTTCACAGTCACTGGTTCTTTCAAGTGCTGTCTTAATGTGCCAAGGTCAACATATAAATCCTTCATTTCTGATATTGTATTTTCTAATTCTAGAATTTCTATAGTTTTCATTTCTCTGCTGAATTTGTACATTTTTTTCACTCATATTGTCAATTTTTTCCACTAAATAACACAGATAAAGTCCTCTCTATGTATTCTAACTCCTAGATTGCTGTGGATTTACTTATAAAATTATCTTTCTTTTTATGGTCACATTTTCTTGCATCTTTGCATGTCTTTGTTTTTTTTTCTTTGTTCTTTTTAGATATGCATGACAGTAGAGTGTATTTTGACATGTTATACATGGAGTATAATTTATTCTAATTAGTATCCTTTTCTTGTGGTTGTACATGATGTGGAGTTTCACTGGTTGTGTATTCATATATGAACATAGGAAAGCTATGTTTGATTCACTCTACTGTCTTTCCTATTTCTACCCATGTCCTGTTCTTAGATGCCAGGCATTTTGTATTAAAAGAATATAATAGACTAAATGAAATAATTTATTTATCCACAAAGAGAACAGCCTATTTCTTCTAGGGGGTGGCTGAGGTGGTTGGGTTGAGCTAATTAATGCATATTATAGCTCTCTCTGGGCTTTTTGCTCAGCCTAGTTGTATCTTCAGTTAAACTCACTTTTCCACTGAGTTCAAACATTTCAAGAGCATGATCGGTATCTAACCTATGGTAGGACTTGGAAGCTGACCACCTACAGTTTCCAGAGTTCTCTCCATGCATCACCCTCCATCTCAGACACCCGTTATCTGAGCCACAGGCAACCTCCCTCTCTTCTTCTCTCTCTCTTCTTCTCCCTCCCTGTCTTTCCTTCTCGATTGCAAAGTTCAGTTGCCAGCTTTTGGGATCAATACATCACCTTAATTTCTCAGGCCTTAAGTGATATTGCTTCCAGTGACTCGATGCATTCCTGATTCTCACATTCCTAAGCTCAGAGCTGCCTTCCAGCAGCCTCTCCCTGCTCCCCACTCATCATGTTGCACTGTAGCTCTACCAACCTAGCTGTTTCACCACCTCAACTGCTGCTTCCCCTCCTCCCCCTCCCGTCCTCTCCTCTCCCACCTTTTCCAAGCCCCAAAACTCGGATTTTTACCCTATGTAAACTCATGAGCAGACATTCATGGAAGTCCACACAATTCAGGAATAGTGGGGTCATCTACTCAGACAGGCTAGTACCACTGCAGGAATAAGAGTATCTGTCTCTAGTTTTACTTTTTATGCTTCTTGGGAGACCCCTCACTCTGCCTTGCATTGTGTGAACATGAAGATGGTACAGCAGGTGGTATGGTTTCTGGGCTATGCTATGAAGCTCCTGGGAGTGTCCACTGTGTCTTCCTTATCTGCTGCTTCGAGCCCCAGTGAAGGGCTGTCCATGTGCAGGAGGTACTTTTGAAGTATCATTCCAATGTGTAGTCAGTTGACGCCTTAAGTTATGGCCTCACAAACCAAGATTGTCTTGTCATATGTAGATTTTCCTTATCATTTTAAATCAGATTGCAGCTATAACATCTATTACAGCTTCTTTTGCAATTGAGACCTATCTACCTTCACCTTCTTCCTTCCTTACTTTAAACACACTACCACTGCACATCTCTAAAAAACAGAATTCAGTGCCTATTTTTTTATTTTGCAAACCAAAGTTGTTTTTTTTTGTCTTTTTTAAAATAGTACTTTGATGTACTTTTTGAAGAACATGGTTCTTAACTTTGATGTACATTGGAGTCCCATCTCCAGGGACACCAAGATACACTAGCTTTTACCTTAAGGTCTACTCAGGAATTCAAAAATATCTCAGATGATAACTACTGATTTATAGTCTGTAAAACCCATTGTAGATAGAAACAGCCTGCCCATTTTCTGAAAAATTGTCTTCTTCCAATTTTGTATTGTTTTTAATGGTGAAAGCTTAAAACATGTATTTTTCTCCGAGACATTTCATTTCTTTGATCAGTAAAAAGATAAGAAAATTTTCTCCAGGAATATTCTGATCCAAATTTCCTTCTTATCTTACTACATGTAATGAATAATTAATTCTAATTGAGTAGCCAATTTCAGCCAGCATTACCACTCTTGGTATTAATACCTCCAGTTAGAACAAAGTTTAAATTGTTGAGTATATAAAATAGGAATTTCAAGACAACTACTCCCTTGTTTTAATATAAGCTTTTACAACACACCCTTGGATGAAGATATCACAAGCCTCTTCAGTTTAAGGAGATTTATAACTTTATATTTCCACTTAATGAAGCCCCTTATGTTGAAAGACCAATTTACTTAAGAGTACAGGCTTAATGAGCTCATTGAAAACATTACATGTGAGTGGCCACCAACGGCAACCTCAGGCTGGGAAGTCTGTGGGGAATGCTTCTGCCCCCCATGGGTCCAAGTTGAGGCGTCCAAGTTGCTGTCCAGCCCAGGAATCATACAGGTGACCAGCATGGTTAGTCTTCGGGGCTAGTGCCTTTCCCTCAGCTCCAGTCTTAGCTCACCTCTGGAACCAGAACACCTCATTTTTCACTCCACTCCCAGATATTACTCCTCACACTTTGTTTCATGGCTTCTTTGAGTGTCTCTGCTTAAATGTGGTTGAGTATGGAAAGAAAGCCCTCATGTCCCAGTGAATGAGCAAAGGAGAAGAAAATAGATGGGCGATTCACAGTCCTGTAATCCCAGTGGCTCAGGAGGCTGAGGTGGAAGGATGAGGGGTTCAATGACAGCCTCAGCAATTTAGCAAGGCCCTATCTCTAAATAAAACCTAAAATGGGCTGGAGATATATCAGTGATTAAGATGTGTCAGTGGAAAGGAAGGAAGGAGGGAAGGATAGAGGGAGGGAGGGAGGAAGGATATATGCATATTGATACTTCGAGATACAACCCTGCCTCCAACCATTCCCCTAAAGTGCTGTGGTATTAGCATTACATTTCCATGAGCTACTTTCCATGAATTAAATCTTTCTATCACTTCTGAAAAACAGTTGTCCCCAACATCTACAGGGAATTGGTTCCAGGACCTCTCTGCTCAAAAACCAAAATCCATGGATGCTCAAGTCCTTTGTATAAAGCAGCATAGTATTCTCATATAACCCATGCACATCCTCTTCTACACTTCAGACCCTCTTTAGATTACTTCTAATACCTAATATGCTATGTAAAGTGTTGTTCTACTCTATTGCTTTGCAAGTAATGACAGGAAAAAGAAAGCCTTGCATACACACTACAGATGCAATTTTTAAAGATATTTTTAAAATTAGTTACTGAATTCATAGATTTGGTACCTGAAAATATGGCCAACTATTCTCTTTCCCCTCTCCCCCTCCTCCCCCTCCTCCTTCCCTTTCTCCCCCCCTCCTCTCCTCCTCCTCTTCCTCCTCCTCCCCCTCCCTCCCCCCTCTCCTTTTTGCTTCTACCTTGTGCTTTATGCCTGGATGAGTTTGAACCATGCTCTTGGTTTATGGAGGCAAGGCAGTATGTGTTTTGAGTTGCTTTTGAGTCTTTAAGACAGGATGTTTTAGAAGCATTTCCATCTAGTATCTAGTTCCCTTCCCATCCTCTAATACAGGCATGGTATGCAGATACCTCTGGGCTTTGGTGAAGAGGCTGCCTCAGATGTAATACAAGAGAGAAGATAATAGGTGCCCTTGAAGGTGAAATCTTTGACCTTGCTTTTTTCTACTGAACTAAGGAATGGCAAATGATGAGGAGACCCAAGAAGTGATCCCACTGTGTAGTGAGCCTGATATTACCCATCATTAAGTGTCAACTTCTGTGACAGATCACTTACCCCCCAAAATAATGCTGAAATCAGTTTCCTTCCTACTGATTCCTGCTATTGGCCTAGGCTAGAGGAGAAGAAGTAGAAGATGAAAGAGAAAGTTGATGATGGGAATTGGCAAGCATGTTTGTGGAATGAAGAAGTATCATTTCTAAGAGTCTTCAGAGGGGAAAATTGAGAAAAAAAATTGAGAAAAAAAATGACTTTAGAACTTCAGGCCACTTGGTGGGGCAGGGCTTGGAATGAACAGATATGTGTCCTCCCCAGGACATTTATAGCAGGGTCTGTTCTTTTCCATCTCGTTCCTCTTCCTTTCTCTAAGTTAAGATCCCAGCTCCTTTCAGCCCTGTTATGGGGCTATTCTTAGGTACTTGGTTGATCCCACTTTTTATTGTGTTTAAAACAAGGAATCTCATGTGCCTTTGAATTTAGAAAGAAACAAGCAGAGAGGAGGAGAATCTAGTCACTGCATATCTGAGCAGAGACAAGGTAAAATATGTAGATAGAAAAGCCCTGGACCTGGAATCTCATGTGCCTTTGAATTTAGAAAGAAACAAGCAGAGAGGAGGAGAATCTAGTCACTGCATATCTGAGCAGAGACAAGGTAAAATATGTAGATAGGAAAGCCCTGGACCTGGAGACTCCAGAACAAAACAGAGACTGGTTCTCAGCAGCTGTGGGTGGGAAGTGAGTCTGAGAGGCAGGTGGAGGGGGGAGAAGAGGCAGAGGTCACCAGAGATGTGCCTCCCTCTAGGCAGGTACACCCACATCCCATCCCCTTCCTGACCCCAGCCTTCCTCCTCTCTTATTCCCTAAGTCAGTTCTGGGAGTTGTCCTGTCTTGTCCTTGCTGACACAGCCAGCGCTGACCTATGGCTGTCTGATCCCTTCCCCAAGCCTGGGTCTCCCCAGCTCTGTCAACTCCATGATCTAAAAACCATCCCACTCTGTCTTACCAAAGCCAAACAGAAATGCAGCATTCATTCCTGAAAATTCACCATAATTCTTAAAGGAAAGTAATGAACCTAGGAAATGGCAAAATCTGGATGAATTTCAATCACACTCTTCCTACTTAGATGGATGTGATCTAGGGAGTGATTTGTGTTTTCTGTGTTCCTTTCGGGCAGGTCCCTGAGTTGGCTACTTGGTTTCCCAGAGTAGCTAAGCGTCTGTCAATTTTATTTATTTTTTTTCAAAGAATCAACTTTTTGTTTTGTCAATTTTAAAACTTGTTTCTTCTGTTTCAATTTCATTGAATTCAGCTCTAATTTTAATTATTCCTTGTCTTCTACTGTTTTTGCTGTTGATTTGTTCTTCATTTCCTAGGGCTTTGAATTTTGTAATATGAGGTCATTTATTTGTTGACTTTTTTTTTCTTTTAAGGAATGAACTGCATGCAATGAACTTTCCTCTTATTACTGCCTTCATAGTGTCCCAGAGATTTCCATATGTTGTATCTATGTTCTCATTTACCTCTAAGAATTTCTTAATCTCCTCCTTGATGTCTTCTGCAACCCATTGTTCATTCAGTAGTATATTGTCTCCAGGTGTTGGAGTACTTTTTATTTTTTATTTTATTTTTTATTTTTTATTTTGTCATTGATTTCCAATTTCATTTCATTATGATCTGATAAAATGCAGGGTTGTATCTCTACTTATTTTTGTGTTTTGCTAAGAGTTGCTTTATGTCATATTATATGGTTTATTTTACAGAAGGATCCATGTGCTGCTGAGAAGAAAGTGTATCCCCTTGATACAGGTTGAAATATTCTATATATGTCAGTTAAGTCTAAGTTATTAATTGTATTATTGAGTTTTATAGTTTCTTTATTCAACTTTTGTTTGGAAGATCTGCACTGCAGTTGTGGCTATTACTGACTCTTGTCTGCAAAAATGTCCCTCCCACTCTAACACCTCCAAATCCTCCACTGTGTCCTATTCCTGCCTGGAGCCCATACTGGGGGGGGTGGTACCAGCTTGGAAACTGAAAAGTTATGCACTGCCTTAAACCAAAGTGGGAAGAAGACTAAGCCCGACTCACTCTGTCTCTTCCAATTTGAGCTTAATTACCATGGAGGAAATCATGTTTACACACACGAGGTCATTTATCCATTTAAGATAGGCTTTGTTGCAAATTGTACTTAATTACTGAATGTTCAGTATTCACTGTTACTCAGAGATTGTTACTATCCAATCCGTAGTAACACTGTCACATGCTTGAAGTTTGAAATGTGGATCCCAGAGGAGCTCCTCTAATCTGTAACTCAAATGTTTTTAGCTAATTCTATTACAGAGTAACAGAAATTGGGAAAATTGAGATTACAGAGTAACAAGAGAAGGGGAATTTTGAATGTAGCAGTCAGGAAAGAATTCTGTAGGGAGGTAGGTCATGAGTGATGGACAGGAGCTTTTGGAAAGGCATCAAAGATGATTTTCTGGGTACACGGAGTAGCAAGAATGAAAACCCTGGTGTAGCAGAGAACTTGTTGTGTGGTAAAAACAGGGACAGAGTCAATGTTATTACAGCCAGTAAGTGAGTGGGAAGGTTGAAGATGCTGAGGATGGGTGAGGGGTGCCAGTAACCCAAGGGTAGGCGATGGATTTGGATCCTCCTCCAAGGCTTTTAGCTGGAAAGTGCATGATTGGATTTACATTACAGTCCTGTCTGCTAGTCCTTTGCATACTAGACTGCAGGGAAGGAGGGGGACCTAAGAGGGCTGGATTCCAGAGTCTGGAAGGAGAGAGTACCATCCTGGACCAGGGCTGCAGTTGGGGTATCGGGAAAAGGATTTCAAATGTGGAACCAGCGGGATTTGCGGATGGATGGGGAATAAACTGCTATAAATAGAAAGAGAACAGAGGCAGGGAGGGACTGGTAGGAACTAGAGTCTGACTGGGGAATGAAGGTGTAAAAAGTGTGTTAGGAAAAAGCAGAGGCTAAATAGGAATCAGAAAATATTAGTTTGGAGCTCAAGACAGAGATACCCCTCTGTGGGTTATCAGTGAAATTAAAGGGGAAAAAGATAGTTAAAGTCATGGTCCAATTATGTTCATTTTCTGAGTACAGAAAGAGATACAAGGAAGCCTAATCATCTTTAAGTAAAAAGCCTAGCTGCTGGTATACAAGCCTTTTATGGCTCATTAACCAAAGACAGGTTTCCTACATAATTTTCTTCTTCATTTTTACATGTGAATAAAGAAAACAAAAGATAATGTTGTTTCTTTCTGGATAATCTGAGACCACATATGTTCTTGTAATTTTGCATGACCCACAGGTTGTATTGTGAAGTGCTTTGATGGTCTTCCTATTTGCCTAAGTATGGCACTTAAACCTGTACCTGCAGAATAACTGAATTGTCATGGCTGTTAGCCATCCCCAGAAAAAAATATCTCCAGGTTGGAGAGGGTCAGTCATTTAAAACTGACGAGAAATCTGCATTTTCATACCCTGGTCTAGACTTCCTTGGGTATTATTTGTTTTATTTTCTTAGTGTTATTATTTTAGATGGTCACATTTTACTACTGAAATTCCCATCTGTCAAGTAATATTTGTGTGTGTGTAGTCATTCATCAATCTATTGCTGCAGGGACTTGATGGATCCCTGTGAACAGGATTGCATACCTAGTCATTCGGCTCTGTTCAGTTTTCTTTGTGGCAGAAATTATTATAGGGACCCATATATGAAGTGCTGACTTATTTATCTGTGGAATTTATTAACATGGAAATAGATGGAACTGCTTCTTTGCTCATACCTTCATACATGCAGCAGAGCAGTAGCCTCCCTTCCACACCTGTCATACAAATGCTCAGGTTGTGAATTCATCTCCCAATTTTCAGCTGTGTGCAGGTCTTGTCAGGAGACTCTGTCAAGCATTTAGAGGTGAGAACAGCCTGTGGTGAGGCAAATGCTACTAGGACACATAAATCTAATTGATAGAGGACCATTGGAGACACCTTGTAGCCAAGTTCACCTTATTTTCCAGGGGGGAAAAAGTATTTTATTTCCTCTTTTTTCAACCCTATTTAAGGCTCAACAAATTACTATGAGATGGGAATGGGTGGGTTCAGTAATATTTGTCCTTTAAATTGGACACTTTTACCCCCATTATTGGATTTTATTTGGCTATGGGTGAGTGATTTTCTTTCCCTAATATCCATATATCTTTGTATGCTAAAAGAGTTTTTCAACCAACATGATTTTTGTCCCAAGGTGTTTTTAGAGATTTATGTGATTCCTTCAGAATGGAAAACTATCATTGCTCTCTCTTCAAATTCCCAACATCTTTTCTATTTGTTCACTCAGAGCTGAGACCCAGTTCTATGGTATTGATGATCTATCTATGCCTACACCATTAAAAAAATTAATATACCAATAGACCCCGCCCTTCAAACTTCCTATTTCCTCTTGTTTCCTAGTTACTATGCCTGTGAGGCTGTTTTAAAAGCCCAGAATGTCAGTCTTAGGGCAGTCATCATATTCTTAGAGATGTATGCTGGAGGAGGGGTATTGGCAAATGGACGTGGTTTTCCATAGTGCAGACCAAGGGCAGCCATAGTTATAGACAAACAGATGTCCCAGAGGTATGGCTCCAGCAGGTTCCACACATTGGGATTCAGTGAAAACTACTCCACCAGGAATCAGCTTCAGAAATATATAGGAAGACACCTGCCCTGACCTGACTCGAGCCTCCTGAATCTTTCCATCTAGCAAGGGCCCCGAGCATCTGTCTGCAGAAGTCTCCCAGGTGACTCTGGTATATGGTCTGACCTGGGCACCAGGTTCCTGCCTTATAAAGTGTTAGCCCTCACCAGGCCCCTCCTCTTGTGTGGTATTGCCATTTTTAGTCTCATGGCACTAGTTTCTTAGCTTTAATTTTCACTTGAAAAGGTTTTTAGATCCTTAAAAAAATAAAGCTCAAATCAAATGTCATCAAGACTGTGCAATGAGCCTGTGGATTTAAAATACATAAGCAATTTACAGTAGCAACTACGTCATTGTTTTTAAATAAGTTAGATGAGTAGTGTCAAGTTCCATTACACAGGAAACACAGGGAGAGAAATTTCCCAGATTCATTTAAATTTATTCTGCATCTCATTTTTCAGCATTTTTTGGGTAGTAATCTAAGTTGATTCAGTCATGAGCATTAACTGAGTGATTACTATATTCAAGAAATCATGTTAGGTGCTGATTCAATGCCAGGCATTTATTTTGATTCTCAATTTGAAAGGAATTCATGAATGGTATTGAAGTGCATGGGTTTACTCTCAGAAGTGAAAGCCATTGTTTGAAGGTCTAGTTTGATTCAAATATGTACTTAACAAAGTCTGGATGATGGGAGACACCCACACCCCACCTCTGTGATTCAGGGCCCCAGCATGTTGCAGTTATACCAAGGACCAACTGGAACCCTCTGTTCATGAGCAAGTGTGTCTGATATCCCACACTAGGCTGTGGCCGTAGGAGCTGACTTCTTTTGCAGACAGGAAGCCAGCCAAAACCCGGGTTGGTGTTGCAGGTGGACCTCTCTGTTCTCAACACACCAGGCAGTGCCAGGTCCTGGCGGGGTGTCTGCCTCTGGGTTCCTGCTGTGGTTCCAGTGCATATATAGCAAACTCAGGTGGAGGCTGGTCACTGTCTATCTCTAACTCCTCCCCACTTGTGTCTTCTGTCCCTAAAGCCAAGGTCCACTTAGCACAGTACTGCTAGGCACTGCCTCTCTCTGGGGTAGCTTACTGATAGCTCCCTTGAACAGCTTGTGCCTTGGAATGCCACCTCCTGACTCCAGACTGGTGGGAGTAGAACTTTCCTATACCAACTCAGGTCCATAGACAGATTAACAGGAGAAAATTCAAGTTTAGTCACATATACACAGGAAAGCTCAGTCAGGAGTAACTCACTAAACAGCGGGGGAAATGGTTTACACACCAGCTTAATTGGGATGAAGCATAGATAGGATTTCTAGGGAGACTAAAGAAGGTGTGATAGAAAGTAAACAGAGGTCCAGAAGCTTCTGATAAAGGTTGTTTATGCAATCTCTCATCCCAGTGCTAAGGGCCAGTCTCCTTTTTGTTGAGAAGTTCCCCAGCGTGGGTTATAGCACCTTTATTCTCAGAGAGCTCTTCCTCAGACCCACAAGGGAGGCTCAGAAAGGCTTCTTCTAGGTTTCATCTTCATGCCATTCTGGTGGGTCCATTCGAGATCCCGGAGGCTGTGTCTAGGTCGTCTTGCCTCTAGTTCCTATGTTCTTAACCCTGACTTCTCAGACCTTTTCAGTTTTCCATTTCTCAGTCCAGTCTGTGGTGTAAAGAAATGAACTAGGTCTTGCAGACTCCAAGGTGGAAATCAACACCTTCAGCATGGCTCAGCTGTGGCCAAGGCTTGCTCTGAGAAGTCCCTCCAAGGATCCCCATGTAAGGCCGAACATTAGAAGCACACATTAGGAGTAACAAAGCATAATTGCTCAATTGCTATGAGAGGGTGGAAATGTAATGGCTCCACACAAATATAAGCATTGAACAATCTAGGGCCACCTAGTGTGGGACCAGAGCTCTTGGGACAATATTACCATAGTGTAAAAAATTATATCATGCTCCAGAAAAGCTGCTGAACCATCTAGAGAGTATTAACCTTACTCTATCCCAAGTCTTCAACTTTCATGGAGAAAAGAGTCTAGAATGTCCAGCAGGGGTAGGCAATAAACATGCCTAGTCTTCAAGGAGAAACTGGGGTGTGTGGAGATGGGAGGTAAGTGTTAGAACTAGCTGTATGGTGGGGGTGGGATAGTGGTCCTGGGGGTCCAGATTCCAGCTGAAGTTTGCAGGGTTGATGGGGGTCACTGAGGGGGCACTCCCACTCCTTTTATTTCTTTTATTTCTGGGCACTGGGCATTGCACGGTTCTCTAGCTTGAGTCCCTTGGGCAAGTGAGTGATTCATTTTCTCTGTGCCTTTGTGGAAGACGCAGAGAGTAGTACCATTAACCCCCAAGGCCTATGGTAAGAGGTAGATGAAGACATAGAGTTCTTAGGCCAGTGCTTGGGAGGTGGCACCTTGGGTGCCATCCAGCCCTAACGCCTGTCTGCAGCAGCCCCAGCACCAGCAGCTCTCATCCCTGGCTTGCCCAGGTGCTTTCCTGGACTTCTCTAGGTGCAGGGGCCTGCGAGGCAAAGGCTCCTTCACACCTCTGCTCTGTGAGCAAGAGATTAAACTGTTTGGTGTATTTAGTTATCTTTAGCCTGTTCTAATGAAGTTTTTTTTCCCCAAAGCACGTTTGTATTTTCATTTTATTGTAGACACAAATCTTTCTTATGCAGCTGCTTAATGTTTCCCCAAAAGAAACTTACTCCTCCTGCCCAGATTTGTGTTTGGGCATCACATCTCTGTTCTTCCAAGTAGCCCAGGGGTGCACGACGGGTCTCTGAACCCAAGTGTGGGCAATGGAGAGCACTCTGCAGTGAAAGGACCTGTGATCTCAAGCACCTGCAACTGTGTTATCCTACACATCTGCAGAGTTTGATAAAAGGAGAGATGGCATGTTATGCCTTAACAAGAGCATTGGGTTTTAACTACCCAAATAAGCCTGCTTTAAACAAATTCAAACACATGAACACAAAGGAGAAGATCAGGCACATCTTGTGACCTAGAACACACATGCCCTCTGTAGGGTTGGAGGCAGTGGTGACTTCTCTTTGATGTGCCATGAACAACACTCATCTATCCAGGTATGGCCACCAGAAGAGCACTGTCTCTGGGAGTCTCCAGGGAGCCAGACAGAGCCTCAGATAAAAGCCTATTCCCAGGCAAATCCTTTGAGACAGGATTCATGAGGAGTACTTGAGTGCATTATCTGATGAAGTTGAGTTCCTTTCCTTGGTATCAAATTGCTTTGGCCTTGTACTAAAGAGCTCAGCCTTTTCCTACAGACATTGAAATTTGTCTATTTCGCTCATGAACCATTTAAGCCTTTTATTATTTCCTCTGAAACTTCTCTGGTAAGTGTGCCTCCATTTATAAACACATCAAAGCCTAGTAGGAAAAATATTAGAAGAGAAAAGCACCTTCAGTTTGAGCTTGAATAAGACTGAATTGGTGATTCATCTGAGATTAGTGTGGCCTGTGAGAGAGTGTACACCAAGCCACGGCTGTCACCCTTTGTCTATTCTAATTCCTCTTTGAGACTTAAATTGTTGACATTAGGTCATATCTGTAAGAGACTCTGATGAACTCTGAAATTCAACTAGCCACTGCCCAATTTGACTTTTGTGCATTCTAATAGAGACAAAGAAATCAACTTATAATTAAGCATTATAAGAAGAGGCCAGAACTAATGTCTTGATAATGAAAATATCCAAAGTTTACATGATGGTATACAATAATTTTACAGTGTAATGAACAAAGGACCAGCACGAAGTCTAGCTGCCTCACATGCTCACATCTGCTTGAATTCTAGTGGGAAAAAAGTCCTCAATGGTACCCAAGACTTGCTTCCTAAATATCATCAGCACAACTCGTCGCTAAAACAAAGCTGAACTTATTCCATGCCAAGTTGAGGGAAACACCACTTAAGGGAGCAGGAGCCATACCTTGTTAAGTTTGGGGAGGTCTCATGGGGAGTCTGAAGCCTGGTTTACAAAGCAGGGCTTTCATCGTGGTGCTTGCCCAGTTGAGGGTTGGTGGAAGCAGATGTCCAGAGTCTCCAGGTGTAAGCACGTATGTTGATAGTTTCCATTGAAAGGTTGGTGGGTCTTTTCACAAGTTTCTGTATTGAATTATCAAGTTCTCTGCCTGGTCAACAACCTCATGACAGAGTAAATGATGCTAATCATGATGATTAAGTGATATTCATGAAGCAGATGTGCATGTAAATTCATTGTCCAAGCTGTGCATGTAGGGCAGCATGGATGTGGAGCCATAGGGTTCTTCACTCGAATATTCTCTGTGTCATGAAGGACAGGAAGCCGGGAAGGAAATAAAATCACAATAACACAAAGCTGTCAATCATCTGAAATTCATTTTCACTTAACTTTAACAATCATTTGTACCCCAGTGTCCCAGTGTCTTCACCTCTGGACTCCCACTTAATTATTCTCTCCCAACATGATGTGAGAGGAGAGGAGATCTCTATGACAGGGGGTCATTCAGCTGGAGCCTGAGCTCCATCCCATTTGGAAGCACACTAGGTGTTCACAGATGCTGGGATTGTGGTACACACTGTAAGTGCCTGTGGATGGCCACCGAGGCAAACACAATGCTTACTCAATGAAAGCTCTAGGTCACCAGGAAACAACAACAATTAAGGATTTCTGAATCACACTATTTTTATGCTTAAGACCAGTTGATTTGGACACAGGTCTGATCATATCACTCATACTTAACTTTTGAATAAATCCAAAGCCAACAAAATGTTAGCATGGCAATATGTAAGTGTTGTATTGAGTGGATAAGCAGTGGATATTTATGATTAAAGTTCATAAAGAACAAACAAGCACATTGATTCTCTCACTACCAAAAAAAAATCTAATGCTGAAAATGTAGGGGAAAATGACCCCACACTTATTTAGAAAAAATCATTTGCAATTTTGATTTCCCAGTTATTAGAACATTGCCATATATTATACTGTCACAGAAGAGTGAGGTGCTGAAGCTCCCAACCTCAAGTCTCATGTTCTGAAAAAAAGAAAATTTAAAGTCAGACATCAAAAGTCATGCAAGAGAATTTTAAGTCAAGACAAAATAGAAACGGAGTGAGAAAGGAGTGAATGCAGAGTAAGGCTTAGCAGAGAGCACTCTCAAGGGATAGCAGGGCCATTCCACTGCTCATGACTACTTACTATCTAACAATGCAAACTTATCGATTAGTACCTAAGGTCTGTATTTTTCTGTTTTCCTTTAAGAAGTGTAGATATGATCAAGAAAATTTCAAGAGATTGAACGATGGCTTACAGTGTGATGTTCTTGTCAATGAAAACTAAGGTTCTTGTTAGTTCATTACAAAATCCTAACAAGATTAGGAAAATTAGCCAGGGAGCAATGTCCTGTCTCCATTTTTCACATGCTTCTTGCCGTGGCCAAATTCTCTATAGCTAGTAGCCTGTCTGCCATCCCAAATTCTCAGCAATTTCAAATAGCCCTGGTATTTCTCTGCATGTTCTATTTTCCATGGGTGGCCATTGGCAGACTGGCCATGGACAGATATGCCCCATTCTGAAGATGGCAATATTTTGAAAATTAAGACCCTCTTTGAGTTGCTTGAGAAGGAAAGCCACCAGTTGAGCAGAGCAGTTGACTTAAGAATGTACATATCCTCCTGCTTATAGGGTGAGTGCTGTGGAAATAAACACCAACCAAAGGAGACCAGCAAAGGTGAGCTATTCTGGTCTTATTGTAGCAAGGGAGTCAGCACCTATCATTTGGGTTCTGCCAGACTCTAATAGTAAATATTATAGGGCAAAAAAAGGAATTTTCAGGTGTAACCTGTTGGCGCCTGATGATGGAAAGGAGCTGGAGGCAGACACACCTTATGCAGGTGTGTGAATAGGAGGATGTATCTGCCTTTCCCTGGTCAGTCCTAAATAGGAATAAGGGAAAAAAATAAGGAATCTGTGAGTTATTCATTGAGTCTTGGCCATTTTGAGCCAATTATTAAGAGTACTGAGTTGAGTTGTCACTAGAAATAGCATTCCATCTATGCAAGAGTGGCCTTCAGCAGGCTGGTTCCTAGGTTGTTGCTCGGTTTGGTGGCTGCAGGTTGTGAGTCAAAGTTCTATTTTTCTGCAAAGTCTGGCAGTTGTCTATTTGTATATTCAGTCTTTTGGTGGAGATATGTGTGAGCATTATAATGGAGCAGAGCTCTGATTCTAAAATACATTTAGTTTCATATTAGTTTTAAATTAGATTGTAATAAACATAAGCATAGCCAGGTAAATCAGGAATAAATTATGTTATACAAATTTTTCCTTCTCTGGTATTACATGGAGTGTCCCAGTTTGTGGGACTAAGGCATGAATCACAAAGGAAAGCATTGGGGAGATTTTGTAAGTAGCATAATTAACTGTGGGAAATGTCTGGCTGAACTTGGCATGTCCTGGTGTCTTCCTGACATGGTGGATACTTCTGAGTATGTTTTTTGCATGAAAGTGTTCATGATCTCCTAGTCCCCAGTTTATGGAGCAGGAGACCTGGGAAGAGATGGAGCATGGCTTCAAAGAGTAAGGAAAGACATCATGGTTTGGTAAGGAATGAAGGAAGAAGAAAGAGCATCCAATTGAAATTCCATAGTCTAAAAAATACATACAGAATCCTAGAGTCTATATCATTTTTAAAAGCAACCTGTTAATACTATATTTAAGAAGTGGAACTGACCCTAACTTGCTGGACCCTCACTGAACACTTGTGCCCTGCTGGGAGCCTGGCACTGGAAATGATCTGTGATACCTTAATAGTAGTCTGCAACTATGTCAGGGAAACAGAATGTGCTCTGAGACAATGGGACTGCTTGAGCCTTGCAGATTTCCTACTCAAATGAAATGGCTACTAAAAGATACAAATGGTTACTTGTACATAACGGGTGAGGAACCCAGTTATTTATGGAAGACATACCATGCATGCAAGGAGGGACATGGTTGGGTGTGTGGAAAATGGATAGGATTCTAGATCTCGGGGCCTTATAGATAGTTATAAGAATGTAGATATAATGCAGGGGAGGCAGTGGATATGGTTCAGGAGTGGACAACTCTAGACTCCTCCAGTCCCCATGAGAAGGATGCAATTTTCTTGCCCCTGGGGAGTTATCACAACACACTTGATGAGTCTCACATTTCCATTCCCAGGCTCAGAGTCAGAATACCATCTTTGCTGGTGCATGTTTAGACATTTATTTATTTCTGCATGTGTTCCCACCATTGCACTCTGCAGACGAGCGGGAGAGGAATTTGATAAGCAGTTTGTATTTTGTCAGTTACACCAAGTCACATCTGTCGTCTGCCCTTCTAAACCATGCAGAAGCCTCCAAAAGCCCATGAGGCATGAAGTGTCCAGGGCTTATAAAGTTATTGAACAATGCAATGTGAGAAGTGGAGAATAGACATCAGGAGACTTTAGCACAGAGGATCCTCCCTTTGGCTCCCTGAAACATCCACCCATGACTTGCTTCCCGCATTCCCTGCAGATACCTGGATTCACCTGTGAATCTCTGAAGCATCACTCTCAACAGGGCACAGATCTGTCCCCCAGAAGATATTTAATATTGTCTGGGAACATTTTTTGTTGGCCCAGCTATTGAAGATGGGAGGGTTGCTACTGCCACCTAGTGGGTGGAGTCCAGGGAGGCTGCTAACCATCCTACAGTGCACAGCACAGCAGCCCCTAGGAGGGGAGGGTGATCCAGCCCCAGATGGCAGTAGTGCCAAGGTTGAAGACCCTGCTCCAGATCTCCCAGGAAGCCTTGGAGACCTGGAAAATTCCATCTCTCCCCAACAGCAGTATCCCTTCCTGTCTTTTAAAGTAGACATAATTATGTCCACTTACATCTGAAAATCACAACTAGGAAATCCACTAAAATCCAGAGTGCAATCCAGCCAGATGACATTAGCTGGAAACAGCACTGGTGAGACTCCCTGCAAGTTGTAACTCAAGTCACAGATATTGCACCTGTCATCACCTGTCACACAGTACCATGAGAGCAGTGTGGGCTGGGATGTTCCTGCAGCTCAGGTGTGCATGTTGTACTGTCTTTCTAGTTGGCACACTTGAATTACATACATGTTAATCAGCGCAGTTAGCTCTGGTGTCTCAGCAGGGCCCCACTCACACCCTGCAGCCTGCTAAGGAAGGAAGCCCTTCCACTGCTCTTCCTAAGCCCAGAGTCATTGGCCGGCTCCAGAGCGAATCCTTCTCGGGCTGCTCTCAGTCAGTGTTCTTCAGACCTGATGGTTTCTTGACATATTTTGCTAAACTGTTATTAGCTTTATTGATTAGCACCATGACACATTAGATTCTAGAACTGTGATTTTACTTTCTCTACCTGGAGCCCTGACTCAATCCATCCTTTAAAAGATTAAACCAACCAACCAAACGACAGACACAAACAACTTGACCAAAGGGAACCCATTTCCTCAGGGGAGACAATCTGTAGTCTTTAGACTTAATTGAAAATGCCCAGAATTTTCAGTGAAGTTTCACAAAGGTTTTGTGTTTGAGGGCCTCCTTTACACTGATTCACATGTTCTGGCTCTTTCTATAGTTTCCCCTAAGTGCTGAAACCCAGGTAACCCATATCGCCAAGGGTTTTTTAACCCGCCCAAGCAAAGCAAGCCAGCAGTGGGGCTGAAGTCAGTCCCTCATTCTGAGGCACCACAAGAGTGCTGTGAAAACCCTAGTTAATTTGAAAAGTCCCTGTGAGTCCATAAAAGGGGACACACCTCAGCATCCCAGAAAGAGGAGCAAAGTGTGTTGCCTGTGTTCCTCTGGCTGGAAGATGGCTAAAGAGGAACTGAACTTAAAATGTTTAAATAAAGAGAACCAAGACATATTTTCTACATGAATCCACTGGTATCTTTTTTTTTCTGGAGAAGAAAGCTCATACTATAAATAGGAACTTTCTAAGAGATTATGTAAGTATTGGTAAAATATTCAAATTCATGGGTAAATGAGAGGCCATTATAGGCTTTCAATGACTGGTTTCTCAATTATTTATGACATAAAATACCTACCTGCACTTTTGAAATGCATGTAATAAAATTGATTTTTCAAAATTATACCTTTTCTCTGAAATTTAAGTTCCAAGGGAAAGAACTGTGGTCTTACAGTTCTTTGAGCAAATTCATGTTTCTTAAATATTTACATAAGTATTTTCAATATTTCTTAAATATTTTAAACATTTGCTTACCTATTTAAAAGATTTTCTTAAATATTTCCTATTTTCTTCTCAAGTTTTAACATCAAATAAGAGACTGTACTTTTGGGTATGCAAACAAAAAATAGCCATGTGCAGGAAATTATCTTTCAAAAGGGATTTTCACTCTAATAAAATAAATACACTATGTTAATTTTCCCCAATTCCCCTGAGGTTTTACTTTCTAAGGTGGTGCTTTCCACAAAGATGCACCTTGCATTTGTGTGTGTGGGGGGGAACTATTACAACCAACAGTGTTGTGTTATAGCTCAAGGCAGGATAAAAAGCAAAGCACTGGTAAATCAATTGTTACACTTCACATTTCCTAAAATACAGTCTTAACTTCTCAGGTATCTCAAGAAAAAGAGAGAGAGAGGAGGGGAGGAGTTCTTATTTGTATGTCCAGTTTAAAGGAAATCTGGGAGATGGACACAGAGATAAAAGCCTTACACCTTACAACAGCATCACACTGGAAGACACTTCTCACTCTCAGGTATTTAACCTGAGTTTATGGCCATGGTTAAAACCAAGCAGCCTTCTTAAGGTGGAATTTTTTCTTTCTTTCATGGTGCCTTGTAATGGGATGTTGAGCTGCGTGAAGAATTTCCTAAAGATGGTCTATTCCAGCGTTCTCCACTACTCCTTGCCCTTTCATCTGCATTGAGTCACAGTTGAGCGTCAAACCAATCCATTTGGCTACCCTCTTTTCCTCTGAACATCAGAAAAGCCATAGATTTGAAACAGGCTTTGATGTTCTTCCCCCAAACCCTCCCTTTCTGGGCTACCCATCTTGGCTAGTGGAACCTGTGGTCAAGGCAGAGACCGGGGGCAAGTGCTCACAATGAGTCTTGATCCACACCTTCAGTTGGGCTCAAACATTCCTGTTGAAGCTCATTGGAACCTCCCAGCCTCCCTTTCCTCACGGCTTCTCCAGCACAGTCCCCTCTGTTTCACATCTGGGCTCTAGGTCATCTCTGGCTTCCTGTCCCATCTTTCCTCCTCTTTTCTATCTTCCATGTTAATCGAACCACATTACTCCTCCACAGTTGCCCACTGCCCACGGGGACACTCCAAGTCCTTGGACCAGCATACAGGGCTCCCATGAGCAGGTCTTTCAAGAATCATTTCCTGCAATCCTTTCTCTTCTCCACTCCTGACTGCCTCCACACACACGCATTTTTATGCTTCAGCTGTATGTGGGATCTCATCCTGTATGTGCTGGACAAAAAAGCATGCTGGCCTTTATGTCTTCACAGAGTAGACTGATTTCCTGAGTGTCAAGAAGGGAGCAGCTTCAGGAAGGGCATGTATGGAATATGGACCAAGGAGGGTGGGGGACAGAGGGCACCTGCCTGGCCAGCCTAACCAGCTAAGTCAACCTCACACACCCATGGATAGGAGCTGACCTCCCCACATCTGAAATGTCCTGCTCTTCCATGGTGGCTCCCTCTGCAGTGGTGGTCCTTCTGCCTTAACCTCGGCTCCCCTGCCTGTGTCTGGGTTGCTATTACTTCAAGGCTCAGTTGCTACTTCTTTTGCAAAAGTTATTGGACCTTCTTCTCACATAAAATAAAGGTCCCTTCCCCATGCAATAATCTAATCATTGTCATATGACTATGCTTCTGGTGAATCCCCAACCCCCAAGGATTCCTGACCACAAGTACTAGAAGAACATTCCTGTAACTTCTTGTACCAGAAAATCTAGCAAATTCTTTTCAGCTCAAAACTGCAGTTGAGAGATTTTCATTATCTTTAAAAGCCTTTGGCTGCCTCAAACATGGAAAATAGATAAGCTGTGTACTCTTGACAATGAAGGAGTGTGGTCAGCCTTGGGCAAGAGAGCTGGAAGGAGAGACTGAGAAGGGACAAGAAGAGCTGATCCCGTATCCACAGGAAAGAAACCGGCCCTGCTGACCCAAGTTGAGATAAGTGAACAAAGACACTTCAGTGCCTGAGTTGGGCTGGGCCAGGGGACACCATAAAAGACCAGCACAGAGCCCTCTGGAAGCCGGGGGAGGGCACTGGGTGATTCGTCTCTGTGCCTGTGTCTGGGCTTCTATTCTTGTGGATTGGTGAATTGTCGTGGGACAGATTGAGGCACAGCCCCTGTAATAGATCCTCCTGAGTCAGGCCTGAAGGACAAACTTCCACAAATGAGGGAAAGCAGTTACTGATTGGAGTCTTCATTACTCCCACCTCTGCTCTAGGGCCCCAGAGGTGGAGTTGTATGGCAAGGAACCTCGAATAGGCCTTGGGGCATTCCCCACATTTCCAGTAAAGGGAACAGAGTGTAAGAGGTGAGGGGCAGAGTCAGCTCTGAAAGCTGGTTGATTTTCTAAGCCAGGATCACAAAGTCCTGTGTGGATGGACTTCACCTGGCTGACTGTTCCTCGCGCTCTCTTGTTCTGTGGTCTCACCTGCAGCTTGCCCTGTGTCCTAAGAAGGCGGGATTCAAATCTTGAACAAGTAACTATGAAATGCTGAATTGATCTTGCTGCCTTCAGAAAAAAAGAACAGATGGCAGGTTCTCTTATAACAAGAATCAAGAATTTGACAAAGGAACAGAAGCAACACAGTGAAGAAGGTATGCTCTTTTCAACAAATGATGTTGGAGAAACTGAATGAGCACATGAAAAAACATAAAATAATGCTGACTCAGTCCCCTGCCTTCTGCTTTTCACAAAGGTATCTCAACATGGATCATAGATCTAAAAGTGATGTGTGTAGTTATAAAACAGCTACAAGAAAACAGGAGAGCTCCTCTGTTTGGTGATGACATTTTAGGTACAACACCAAAAGAATGATCCATAGAGGAAGCCCAGGCTAGATGGTTCTTATGGTTAAATCCACTACATCTGTGTGCTCAGACCCACCCTCCAGTCTGAAAATGTGTGGGGTGGAGAAGAGGTACAGACGATCTGGCCCATAGTCAGAGCTAACCAATTTTTAGCTGTGTTCCTTCAGGCAAGTGACTTTTCCACATTTCAATTGCCTTATTTGTAAAATGAATATAAAATCATAATAACCTAGCTTTGGCATGTTCTCTAAAGGTAAAATAAAATAACATACATGAAAAAAAATTTCCAGACAGTAGTTATAATTCTAGTGTATATAAAAATCATCTGGAGAGATTTCAAAATTGTCGATTCCTGAGTTCCACTCATTCTCTTGTCCCCACCACTGAGACCCTGATTCATCAGGTCTAGGGTGGTCTGCATTTTAGTGTTTCCTAGGAACCCCGGTTTGAGAAATTGCAAAAATGTCATAAAATAATATGTCAGCTTCAGCCATTTCGAGGATATTTATCCTCTTTGACATCAACTTCCAACTCTGCAGGAGCTCTAATCAAGTAAACAGGAAAGGTTAATGTGACACAGACAGAGGGGTCACCTGGGAGGCAGCTGCTTCAAAAGCAAGACACTGGAGGGGTCCTGGGACAGGGGAGTGCCAAGTGCTGGCTTTTTACTAGCCCTGGCTTTCATCCAGACTTGATTTGACTCAGATTTTCATGATAACCTACTTAGTTTTCATATTAAATCACATTCTTTTCCAAGGTAAAACTCAAAAGAAATAAAATATCCCCCTTTTTATGTGTCCTTCTCCACCAACACCTTCCCTCACTACCTCTGTGATGACCTGAAAAGTAATTGGAAAAGGTGCCTCTATGGGGCCGGGGGCAGGATGGCTTTCATGGTAAAGGGACTCTCTGGGAAATACACGATTTCCCTGCTGTGTTCCGCCCTACTCAGAGGCCACCACCGGGGCCCAATGGAGGCCAACAGCTCAACAGTCTCACCTGGCATGACTGTCGCATATGGAAATTGGTAAATGGTACAATTGTACCTTAATTTCATGTAATAGATTTCTTTTTTTTGGTAGAATTACATGTAATTTTTATGAATCAAAAAGCAATGGGGAAAATAATAGCTTTAACTCTTCCAAAATTGAATAAGACTTTTTATAAAAGAAAAAAGTCAGTAAGTCTGTGGAATTTGATTGATTGCAATGTGGCCCCAGGCAAGTTACTTAACCTCTCAGAGACTTGCTTAAACTTCTAAAGGGGACTCTGGTGGCAATGAGAGTCAAAACCCAACACACTGCCAAGCATGTGAAGTTGAGTGTCTGCTTGTTCCTTTCCTATAAGCCTTGTATCTATCTTCCTGTTTCATGGAGGTAGGTTTTCAGCAGGCCACATGCTTGCTGAATAGGGACAGAAATGACTGAAGGACACTTGACTTCTTCCAGTATAAAAATAGGGTTAAGAAAAAGGGAGGAACATGGTGTGTGTGTGTGTGTGTGTGTGTGTGTGTGTGTGTGTGTGTGTGTGTGTATGTGTATGTTTTCACTCAGTATGGAGCACAAAGATTTCACAAATGCACAATCTTTTCAAGGAGGCAAAAAGCTTCAAACCTTCTCATTGCAGAAACTATTTTCCATTGCACCTCTTTTTTTTTCAGGGCAAAGCGAGGAACCCAGGTGAGGGCTCACAGGAGGCTGAGCAGGGCCGCTACCTGCTGGTCTTGCCTACAGCACAGCCAGGTCCAGAGCCCGTGTGATTTAGTCTGTTTTCTGATACGTGGCTGAGTGCTCCAGGACTGAGACAGAGGCTAACCTTGACTTTCAAGTGGAGCCATAATGTACCCTAGCAATGTTCCCCAGGTACAGAAACCCGTGACTAGAGTGGTGCTCAGTGTAGCACGTGGTGCTTCAGAAACAGGCTATGGTTGAGAGCTGCATAAAATTTGGATCTTTCTTCATGGCTTAGGAAAGTGAGCCTTTCATAATTTATTTTGAAAATATTTTCTGGTCATTGTACATCCCCACGAGGCTAAAGCGGAGGCTAATTCAACAGGGTGGGAAACTCATTCTCTGAGGGTCCATGTGTCCATTTCTGTATTTAAGTGAAAGATAAAATAGAAGAATTTCCAAGAAAGTCAAGTTCCCTAATTTTTCTGATAAGGAAACTGAGGCTGTGAAATTTTAAAATGTGCCTTTTGTAAGGACTTGAGGCAGAGCTGTCAGTGAATCTCAGGCCTCTGACCTGCAGTGACAGGGACCTTGCTTAGTCAATATGTGGCATGATCATTTGTTCTAGTGGGCTGTTCTCTCTCCAGCATTTACCTTGAGTCATTTTTTTTAATTCCCATTTTCTGATGCATGCATTTATTTCTCCAAATAATTTTCTTCTTATAAAAACTTTGTAAACATAGCCATCTTTTCTCTGTATGTAATTTGAGTACTGACTGGAGTCATTCCTAAGAGAACTATTTTTTTAACTCTAGAGGTAGCTGCTCCATTAATTAAACATGTATCTTTTTGTCTAGAGTTATTTGAAATGAAAAACTTCATGATCACTCTTGACTATTTCACTCTTAGACTCCAAGGGTCCCTTTAAAGACCCCAGGAATTCTTAATGATCCTAGAGGGCACTAGAGACCCTATTTATTAATTTGCAGTTCGAATTTCATGACATGAAACACAGTAAAAAAAAAAAAAACAATCTTCTGCTTCAGGATTGTAGAGATTACCAAGAAACACAACAGGATCATGTGGACCTGTGTGCTCTTGCCAAGCCTCATGTTATAATTATACATAGGAAGGGAATACTCTGCTCACTGACATCCATAAAGGGGCTAATTAACTCAGCTCTGTAGGAAGTGTTTAATATTAAATCAGCCCAAACCTTAAGGGCACGCTTCTTAGAAACCCTTTATCTAGTATCAGGTGTGTATGTAGACAGTACAGCATCTGGTAATTTTGAGTTTATAAGAGAAAACAGACAAAAAAAGGAGAATGTGCATTTTCCCAAAACAGTTTAAATAGTCCAACTTGATGGAGTAAAAAAATCACCAATTCTTTTCATCTTTTTTAAAAAATAAAAAATATGCTCAAACAGAGGGCTCAACTTTTAGAGGCACCTTCTGGATTGCTATGTCATTTGATGTTTTCTTGGTAAGTCAAAACAATTCTAAAATGCTTTTCATGAAAATTGAAGAATGAAAATGATAACTTAAAACCAGGTCAAGGGCTGTGGATGTAGTTCTGTTGGAAGAGTACTTGCCTCACATGCACAAGGCCCTGGGATCAATTCCCAGCACCACAAAACACAAACAAACAAGACTACCACAGGCCTCCTGAGCCCAGCAACATCATTTAAAGATGTATTTTAAGAATAAGTTATATTTTCTTTACTCTTCCTCTCTTGCCAAAAGATACAGAGATTCTCTGTGAAGCTGCACTTGGGATCCACACTCCAGTATCACCTTTTTCAGGCAACTGGGTCATAACAATGACTACTATATAATCCTAAGGATGAAAACCCACCACCTCAACTTTGCAGGTTTGCTTAAGATTGTGTCTTTGATGGAGAACTTCAGAGTTCCTGATACTCAGCCTCCCTGAAATCCTAATCCCAGGCACATGAAGGAAGTTTCTTCTGGAAGCACTGAAAAATCCCGAAGATAGTTGCTCTCCTGCAGCCCGTGCAAACTCCCAGGTAGGAGGAGTGTGCACACTAGGTGAAGAGGGTCTGCTCATCAAAGATACAGCAGGAGAAGTTACAAGGCAGCAAAAGTGCCCAGGCAGCCATTCTGCTGTGCGCTCCGTGGCCATTTCTCCTGCACTTGGGCCCTAACTTTGCTGACACCGCTGGGGCAGCTTCTGCATTGCTCACAGGGCAAGAGGCTGCTGCAGCTGGCAATGTGCCTCACCTGCTCCTCAACATCGCCACGGCTCATCAAAGGCCATTAATCAAGCATTTACTTTTAAATCTAAACAGTTCTAGAAACACAAATTTCTGGCACAGTGACCCTAGCCTGCCTAGGGTTGTGAAAACCCAGCAAATTTGCTTCTGACATTCCTTGGGTTACAAGCCACCTAGCCCTGCCAGCAGTGCAAGTTATCTTCTGCCCTCTTTTGAATCTTAAGGTACACTGCACCCTAAGAAGGGCCAATGGCCTGAAGAAGGTCTCTTCCTCCTGTCAGGTTGTAGCTTCAACCTGGCTGATCCATGCTGGCACAGGGCTCTAACTCTCCCTGGGAGTACTACTTTCTCTTCAGGTATGCCTTTGTGGTTAAAGCAAACCAGAGTCTCTAAAGCAGTAAAGGAATTAAGAGACATGAGGTTATGTTTTGTTTTTTTTTTATTTTTAAATTTATTTATGTATAATTGACTGATAAAATTGTATATATTTAACATATGGAATCTGGTGTTTTGCTATGTATATACAATGTGAAAGGGTCACTGCAATCCAGTTAAGTGACACACCCCTCAAGTTAACGTCCTTACTCTGTGTATGTGTGCTGAGACACTCAGAAAATATTCAGTACCTGACATAGTACTGTCAATGCCAGTCACCTTGCCATATGTTAGAGCTCTAGAACTTCATTCTGCAGGACTGGGACTTGGAACCCTTGGGCCAGCATCTTCTTATTCCCTGACCCTTTCCCCCCAACCAACTTTTATAAGTCTAAGCTCTACTTTATGAGTGTTGATATTCTTAACGCCATGTCCAGGTGCAGGAGGCATCTCTCTGGGCTTGGCGCACTTCACTTCACACTGTCCTTCAGGTTCATTCCTGTTGTCACAAATGGCAGCATGTTCTTCCTTTTTCTAAGGCCAAATAATATTCCATTGTGTATATATACCACATTTTACTTATCCACTCCTCCACCAGAGAACATTTAGTTTGTTGTTCCACATTTCATATTATGAATAATTTCTTTTCTTAATCCAGGTTTTCACCCAAAAGGCTTCCCCTCTGACCTAATTTATTTAATGCCCTAAAGTGCCCACAGCATTGCAGGACACATTTCTTGAGCCTCTCCAGTGGGTCCTGTGCGTGCAGGACAACAGTTGAGGTGAGGCCCTCACAGGTCCTCGCCTACTGCACTCATGTAGCTCCTCCACACAGCACCCCCTGAAGCCTGTTGCCTGCCTCTCCACCAGCTGTGTCTGCTGCTATTCCCCCACCACCACCCCCATGATCCTGCTGCCATCCCCCCCACCCCCACCCCTGTGCTCTGGTAATCTGGGACCCACTTCCCAGTCCTTCCCTTATCACATCTCGGCCTTTGTGCCCCTAGTCAACCCCTTGCTCCCAAAGAATGCACAAAGGAGCAGGTCGGAATGTGTTCCTGAGAAACATAATGAAAGAAGGGATTGCCATCTTCTCCTCAGGGTCAGGGGGTTATGTGGAGGACAAGAAAATGGCATCAAGGTAGTGCCAGGAAAATCAGGAGGCGACTTGTCTAAGATCTTGGCCATGGCAGTCTCATTTTGAGAATGGCCAAACCACAACCATAGAAATGCAGATCCTGGTGGGAAAAATGATGATGGCACACTCCTCTTCCTGGAGGAAGAAATTCTGGAATTTTTTGATCTCCATATCAGACCATTAGGAAGTTAACATGCACCCAGAATGCAGACACCCTCCCTGTCCCTGGGCAAATGTCCCTCTGCATCATGGCCCACTCCCTGGGCACACATCTTGTGAACTGAACAGGGTCCTCAACATAGTCAGGCATGCACAGTTTGGCTTTGCTACCTACCACTGTCTTGGAATTCTTAATGATTTCTGAACAAATAGCTTCTCTTTCCTGTTTATGTTGACCCTGCAGAATATGTAACTGGTCCTGCCGAGCACTCAGGGATGACCGGTCCTGTGGCACCCTGTCCCTGCTGAGATGGATGTCTTCTCTGCAATTCCCAGATCTCTGGTCACTTCCTACATTCAAGGCAAGAAAAAAAGGAGAGTTCAACATTTGTGTAGTGGTATCCCTTTTTCTGGAGGAAGCAAAAGCTTTCCCAGAAATACTCTAACCAAACTTATATATAGCTTATATACCTTGTGTTCCTAACCCTTAACAGAACATGACACCTTGTAAGTGACCGTTAAATGCTACAAAATGTTTTTACATTAGCAATCTGGTCAACAAAACTCTGGCCTTAGAAATTCATACCAGAGGGAAGATAAATGTAAAATTAAAATACAAAGCAATCAAAAACCTCTCATTAGGAGGCTCATGCCTTTAATCCTAACAAATTAGGAGACTGAGACAGGAGGATCATGAGTTAAAGCCAGCCTCAGCAACTGTGAGGCACTAACCAACTCAGTGAGACCCTGTCTCTAATAAAATACAAAATTGGGCTGGGGATGTAGCTCAGTAGTTGAGTGCCCTTGGTACCGCCCCTCTCATCCAAAAAAAAAAAAAAAAAAACTTCTTATTTCTCTTTGAAAGAAAATCATAAGTAACTAAAGTGAGACATTTTTCAATATTCTTTCTTTCTTGCTAGTAAATTAAAACGAACAAAAGAGGCTTCAATGATATAAAGCTGATGATGTTTCTGTTCAAATAAAATAAAAAGAACAAAAATAAAAAAGTGATTGATAAAATTTCGATAAAATTTTGCATTTTGGTTACTTTCTTCCTGTATCTCTTGACTGTCACCTGGGACTATTCCTTTAATCCAAGGAGGGGGTGTGCACATTTTAGATCAGTTCCCATTGTCAATCTGTGAGGTTTTGTTTACTTGAGATTGTCTTATCCCACCTTTATTCTAGATATATATTTGGCTGGTTATAGGATTATAGTTTGTCAAGTATTTCTTTTAACACATCACATCACTATCCTGGTTTCGATTTCTGCCCTGCAGAATTTGGTATCAGTCTTACTTTGTTACTTTCCCAATAATCCTTTTCTCTTGCTAGTATTAAGATTTTCTTCTTGTCTTTCTACAGTTTCATTATATTTGAGACTTTCTCTCCTTCCTTACCTCCTTCTCTGCCCCATCCCCATTCTTTCTCCTTCTGGGAATTCAATGGACATGTGGAATCTATATGGAAGTCGTTTATCAGGAAAATTTTTTAATAACTATCTCTTAAATACAATATTTCAATCATGTTCACAACCCTATCTTTTATACTTGCACCATTGATTTATAGCACCAAGAAAAAAGAATAATCCCACAGGCAATTAAATAAACCTTAACATATACCTCTGTCATTTAATTTTTTTCCTATATTTTATGTAGAAATTCTCTTTTATTAGAAAAATTATGCTACATACACATATTTCATTGTTCATACCTGTATTATGGTTCTCCAGATAAATATAACCACACACACATTTCATCCTCTTGAGAGAAAGGGAATGGGAACACAAGTGTATTTTATGAAATCGACTTACATGGTTGTGAAAAGTTGACAAGTTCAAAATTTGACAGGGAGGAGATGAGAAGAGTTAAAATGCTATTCCAAAGGCAATCTGTTGGATAATTCCCATTTGCTTGGGAGAGGTCAACATTTTCTTCTGTTTGGACTTTCAATGGATTGAAGAGGCCTACATAAATTGTGGGGAAAAACTGCTCAAAATCTAGTGATGGAAATAAAATTCTCATCCAAAAACATCGTCACAGAAACAAAATGTTTCCTCAAATATGTGGGCACTATGGCCCAGCCTAGTTGACAAATCATCACAATACCCAATAAGGAAAATATCCACAAAATAAATTGCCACAATTTGTCTACTGTCTGTGTGAGGTATTTCCTCAAAGATTCCATGAAAGAACTAAAAACCATCAGTTATGGACTCTTAATCTGGCCTTGGACGTATGTAGAAGTAGCCTTATTACTGACTTCTTAGAAAACATATCTGCTTGATCCCCTTCATCTCTTTCCCATGACTATTTACTTTGTAGGGGGTGAGAAGAGTGCTTCATTATTGTATCTGGGATTTTATTTCAAACCACTGACACCCTTTCTAGCCATGCTTACATTTTTTTTTCCTTTTCTTTTCTTTTTGGTACAGGGGATTTAACCCAGGGGCACTCTACCACTAGGCTACATCCCCAGCCTTTTTAATTTCTTATTTTGATACAGGGTCTCACTAAGTTGCTTAGGGCCTCTGAGTTGCTGAGGTTGGCCTCTGACTTGAAATCCCCCTGCCTCAGCCTTCAAGTCACTGGGATGACAGGTATGCACCACTGTGCCTCGCCATGCTTATATACTTCTGATATGCATTAAGACACAGGCAATGAGCATTGACAACTGCTGCCCAGTTTAAATAAAAATAACATTCTGTCAATTTTAAGAAACATCCTGATTTCAGAAAAGGCAAAATGTGAAGAGTATATGTATCAGCAATGAAATTTTGAATAACCTCTGCCCTCTATCTTTTCATCTGAGACTTCAATTACATGCATGCTAAACTTCCTATGTACTTAAGTACCTCCCTCTCTCCACTTATTTTTCTTTATTTTTTTCTTTTTTCCCTAATGTAAATCCATCCTTTGGGTCTTTCATTTTCCTTATTGCAGGCCTGGGCTGTGGCTCAGCGGCAGAATGCTCATCTCCCATGTATGAGGCCCTGGGTTAGATCCTCAGCACACATAAATAAATTAAAGTTACTGTGTCCACCTGCAACTAAAAAAAAATTATTTTTTTTCTTATTGCATTTTTCAGTTCTTGAATTTTCAGTTGTTTCTTTTGAATATTAGCAATATTTTAATTTTTTATGGTTTCCAGTTACTTGCTGAGATTTATAAGTTTGTCTTTTATCCCCAGAATTATTGTAGGAATTGTTTTACAGGTATATTTCTACAGAGGGCAAAGGTCTTTTAAAAAATAAATGAATTAACTCTGTGGAATAAAAGCCACATTATACAATATGCAACCACAAACAGTATACACACAACAGATAGTAAAGGACTGATATGATGAATTCTTCTCTTAGTTTTTAGTTCCTCCCTGCTAAGAAAGTGGTAGAACATAGTGGTTACAAGCAAAGTTAATTAGACAAACGTGCTTAAGTTCTGCCCATGTAATCTTGGTCAGTTATCTTATTTCACTGAGTAACAGTAGTGATCCCAAAGAATCATCTTGGACTAAACAAGAGTAAGTGTGGATAGCATATGTAAAGCATAATGCTTAGCATATAGTCAACACTAAATACATGTAGTATCATCATCAGAGGATTGGTAATAATCAATCCTCATCTGGGACAGTCACGCATGCAGCACTGGTACTGGGTATTCTCATGTCTCTTCCAGGAACTTTCCACTGAGTCTTAAGCTTAGCTAATGCATTTGCCCCAAAGCTTTTACTTATGGTATATATTTATTTTCAAAGATTTTATGCACAGATGTGAAACCGAGAAAGCCTGGCTTTGTTTTATTCTGTCCAGCAAAATGTTAGCCATGCATCATGCTGCAGTTCTCTCTCTGTTTCTCTCTCTCTCTCTCTCTCTCTCTCTCTCTCTCTCTCTCTCTCTCTCTCTCTCTCTCTCTCATAGAAGGATGCTTGTCTGCAGGAGACTTGGCAATTGGAAAGTAGAGAAGAGGAAGGGAAAGGTTGTTGGAGAAGTTCAAAAAGAGCATCTGAAGTCCCTCTGGCAATACAAGCCACTTCCTGAACAAGATCCAAATTGGAAACAGATATTCCAGTGCTGAAAAATGGAGGTGCTTAGAGAACTCCTGGACCACTCCACACACCTGCCCCCTTAGATTTGCTCAGGGAAGTTCATGGGTGTTTATGTTATGCTTTTTATTTATACACACTTTTCAAATCTCTAAGAAGGGGAACCTATTTCCACCAATGCAGCCTGGGAGAGTTATATGGGAGCATTGGACCCACAGAAATGGAAAGTGTTAGCTTGCTGTGTGGAAGATTGAGTTCCATGCAGATTAGCCCCAGGAGATGTTCCACCACTGCAAAAAATACGGACTCCTCAACTTGAACTTATATTCTTCTATTTGCCTTCTTTGTCCTTCAACTCGATTATAGACAAGTTCCAATTAGTTGGATGTAAGGTCATAAAATTTCTATGAGGGTAACACCATGCCTCATTTATCTCTGTGTCCCCAGGGCTAGCCCTGTGCCTTAAATATTATTGCTGCTGCTCAACTTATAAACAATGGTATTGTTGAATTTGGTCTAATTCAATGACTTAATTAATGACTAACCCAAGTTCAAAAGGAAACACAATACATACTTTGTCCCTAAACACAACTTTTGGTGAAGAAAAAATATATATTTCTACAGCTACTCCCAGATAGTGTCAAGTAATTACTACTATTATTATTTATGTAACTTGGGAACTTACGCAACTCATTTCTCTTTTTTGTTGGAACTGTTCCATTTTCAGAGTCCCGCATTACATAGTGCAATTAATATTATGGGAAAATATTATAGTTGTCTTTTTAAAAAGCCCTATTCAGTGTAAACTATAACATAAATATAAATATAAATACACTGGTCCCAGTCCTCTTGGGGGAAAAGAATATATATATATATTTTTTTTCTAGTTACAAATGTTTTTCCCAGACTCTGCTGTAGTTATAATCATTGGAAAATATTTAGTGCCTGTCTGTGTGTATAGCCTAAAAGAAACATGATAATGGTCATTTGGGGACAGAAATTGGAACCCACTTATTAATAACCTTTCTCCTATGTGAGGCCAATTCCTCCACCTGTGCTCTGGTTCCCTCCCCTCTTGATCACTCCTGAAACCTAATCCATTAGTTGTATCTTTCCTAAAACTTGCCCCTTTATTTCTCTCCTTTTCTTTCCTTTTGGGATGTCAGTTCCAGGAGAGAAGGGATTTTGTTGTGCTCCCTGCTGTATCCTTGGCATCTGGAACAGTACCCAGATCACTCAAGGTGCACACTAAGTGTTTGTTCAATGAATGAATAAGTGTCAAATACAATAAAAAGTACTTAATAATAACAATAATAATAGTAATAACTAACGTCTATGAGTGGTTCTATATGCCAGCCTTGTGCTATGTATTGACATACCTTATCACCTCAAATTCTTCAGTAGAGAATTCTCCCATGCAGTGGTACAGGAGGAAACCAGAGTTACTTCCCATCATCCTATTCTCCATGAGGCAGTGCTTGGCTTAGGGATAGAATTCATAGTATCAAAGAGAAGCTCAGTATTTTATGGTTGGAGGAGAAAATTCTTTCTTCTGGATAAGAAGCAGGAAGCATGTAGTATCCTGAAGCAGGATACCACAGCAATTGTTCCACTACCACAGACTCAGCTTAAGGATGAAACTAATAAAAATGCAAAGGAAAGAGAAGGAAATAAGTTGGGTTCATGCCCGACATCATACAGCTGCTGGACCAAACCTTACCTGAACTTTGTTCTATTTATTATATTAATATAAACTAATAAATTCCCTTGATTATTTAACCCAGTGTGTATATGTGTGTGTTACTTGCAATTCCAAATATCTCAACAAATCCAGGTAGGTATTATTTAGTAGCTGTGGGCTCTAATACAAATTATTGAGGCTCTCTTTTCTTCTGTTCCTTCCTCTGTAGAGTGAGGGTGAGAAGTTAGCTCTGGCTTTTTGTGAGGATTAAGACACTGTAGATAAAAACACTGCATACAGTGTCTGACATATAATACGCAGTTTATGTATAATCTAATATTATTTCAAGAACCATTGAAAGATAAGAAAGAATAAAGGACTGTAATTACTTTATATCTGATGTGAGATATCTAACCATACTTACTCCCATGGCCACCTCTACTTGATGCTTTTATTACCACAGAAATGCATTTCAATACATTGTTAACATGACAAACTCCTGAGCTATACTGTGAGCTTCTAGAATCTGGCAGGCAACACAATGTCTTAGTATTCTTTGTATTTGTCCTGATGCCCAGAATTGTGCCAGGCTTATGGCAAGGGATTCCATGAAGTTTATTAAGCTATAGATTTAACTTTCAAGGAAGGCACCTAAAAAAGGAGCAGCTCTATGATGTTGGCATGGGACCAACTTATTTCCTTCTCTTTCCTTTGCATTCTTATTGGTTTCATCCTTAAGCTGAGTCTGTGGTAGTGGAACAATTGCTGTGGTATCCTGCTTCAGGATACTACATGCTTCCTGCTTCTTATCCAGAAGAAAGAAGTTTCTCCTCCAACCATCAGTTTCTGTGCTTCTCTTTGATACTATGAATTCTATCCCTAAGCCAAGCACTGCCTCATGGAGAATGGGATGATGGGAAGTAACTCTAGTTTCCTCCTGTACCACTGCATGGGAGAATTCTCTGTTGAAGTATTTGAGGTGATAATGTAAGTCAATACATAGCACAAGGCTGGCATATAGAACCACTCATAGAGGTTTATTAGTATTATTATTGTTATTATTAAGTACTTTTTATTGTATTCATTCATTGAAAAAACACTTAGTGTGCACCTTGAGTGGTCTGGGTAATGTTCTAGATGCCAAGGATACAGTAGGGAGCACAACAAAGTCCTTTCTCTCCTGAAACTGACATCCCATATCAATGAATAAATAAGCATATAGTAAAGAATGTAAATGGATTATGTACAATGAAGAATAAGGAAAGGAGACCTGAAGGAAGTACACTCTTATCCGGTGGTCAGAAAGTGATATTCAAGCAGAAGATTGAATGAAATTAGCCTGAGAGCCAAGTGGGTATCTGGGCAGCAAACATTCCCAGAAGAGTGAGCAACAAATGCTTTTAATCCAGTGTTTGCTTCTAGCTTTGGGGGATCCAGGATAATGCAAGAATCATAGGGGATTTTCTGACAGTGTGAACAATTCACAGTAGAATGCCTGCAAGTCACTATAACATTTCATGTGTTTTAAAGTCCACAACCTCTATCTCTGCTACTGCTTGAGAAACAAGGAGGCTTCTACTTTTCTTCTTCCAACTTCACACACCAACATTTTTTATTTAATCTATATTAGTGCTCAGCTAGCAGGGTTTCTGAACAACATACTGCCCCCATATTTGCAATCCCTTCACTATATGAGAGAGCTTAGGAAGGGAAAGTGGAGCTGAACTGTCAAAAAGACAAAGGCATTGATGGGCACATTAATTATATATATATATATATATATATATATATATATATATATATATATATATATATATATATATATTACATACATGCACACATTGGAGGATTAGAAGGATAATATGCTGCCTTATACTTCTTTGATGAATACCTTTTTACTCAATTCAGGTTTGGGTAGGAAACTAGGTTGCTGCCAATTTAAAAGATAATTTTTGGCATGTGCCCAGGACTTAAATTTTGGATGATAGAAACTTCATTCCTTTTCAGTCCTATCTGTGAGCACGATAAGGACAAGGAACTATTAAGAACTCAAAATGCATGCTCAGTTATTTTAAGTGTTGGGCCATCCACTGACATACTATTGGTGTGCCCCAGGACTGAAGTAACACCCATTTCTTGTCAATATTGGCAAAATATCAGGAGTTAGTCTTTCTGGGTTTTGCCTGCAAACAGGCAATACATTCTTCAACTGTGGGAAAGCAGCAAAAAACTTGGGGATAAGACTGTGGCTGATAACAGACAGATCAGAGTCTCTGTGTGCACTTGACTCAGGGTGAATACAGCTTAAAAAAATAAAAGGAGCTACATCCCAATAAATCTATCAGAAGTGGAAAATTCATTTAAGACACTTAACCTAGCAAATATCACAGCTTAACCTAACCTTCCTTAAATGTATTCAGAACACTTAATTAGCCCACAGTTAGGGTAAAATCATCTAACACAGAGCTTATTTTATAATAAAATATTAAATGTATCATGTAATTAGTTGAATACTGTGCTAACAGTATGAAAAATAAAAACAAAAGGGCATGCTTTGGTATCATGGTAATGTCAAAAAAGAATTATAAGCCAAACCATTTTAAATTGAACATTATCTGCATTGAGAAGATGATGTCCTGTGACATCATGATTATATGATGCCCATAGAAGTTCATTCTGCTTATTTTCACTGATTACAGCTTCTTATCATTTCCTGACTTTAAAAAAATCTGATCCTTCATTTAATACCAGTTTAATACGATTGTTTGTTCTTCAAGAGGATTGATTGTTCTGTGCTAGACTTTTGACTTTACTTTATCCCAATGAAATTAAGGTTAAAATATGCAGAGTGCTTTTCTTTTCATTGTACAAATAATGCTATTATAAGAGGAAATTTCATTAGTTGTTTTAATAATTACTGCCATATTTCACAACCTTTGTTTGCAAAAGTGGGCAGCCAAGCCTTAGTAAACCATGTAAACAAATACTCTGGAAAAAGCAATGCTAGTCTCCAACTTTATATCTGCCACCAAAGAGGGCAAGTTGTACAGTATGACATCTACCATCTGACAAACTGAATACCTTTTGAAATGTACCTTCTTATTGAAAAGTACTCTTGCATCTGTTCAGGCCCCACTAACTCCCTATTTATTAAAAAAAAGATTGCAAAAAAATTGTGGAAATGGTTGACATAGATTCAAATGTAGACCTGAGATACAGATGTTCAACCTTCATCACTGCACAACTCTGTGAAAACAGGGTTAATGCCCTCTTTATTGTGATGTATTACAAAAC
Source organism: Ictidomys tridecemlineatus (assembly GCF_052094955.1). Lineage (NCBI taxonomy): Eukaryota > Metazoa > Chordata > Mammalia > Rodentia > Sciuridae > Ictidomys > Ictidomys tridecemlineatus. The sequence goes on from NC_135492.1 coordinate 29,825,652, forward strand.
TACTGTACCCTCTAAGATCTTACCTTTTCTCTTTCAATTAGAAGACAATTAAACTATACCCAGAGTTAGGATTTTGTCCTTTCTAACATTTCTAAATGTCACCAATCAAAACTTTATTTAATAGCACTTAGAAACTATATTTAAATTCTTCATGCCTCATTATCCCAATAAGTCTGTGGACTTAAAAATCTGGGAAAATGTGAAAATTTTGAAAATACAACTCTTCAATCATAGGAAATTTTTATGAATAAACTTTAATTCAGTACTCTAAGTTAAAATAAAACAATCTTAGCTTATAAAGCAGAAATAAGAGTATTTGAAATGTGATTTTCACAGAACTTTTTAGGAGTCTGTGCTTATAAAATACAAACAAGCAAACAAAATAATAAATAACTATATAATGTATTAAAAGTGAAGTAATATTTCTATAATATACCACATTCCACACTTAAGTCAACTGTGAAAGGGCAGATCATTAGAAAACTCATTTAATATAAACTCAATTATACTTTATGAAAATCTCATGGGGCAAATGTCCCACATGATGAACTTCAAAAGCAGGTGAGCCAGAAAGGGATATAGCTCAGTGGTAGAGCAGTTTGCTTAGCACACACAAGGCCAGGGAGTCAATCCCAAGCACTGAAGGGGTAAAAAGAAAGCAAATGAAAATAACTGATTTCATTGATTCAAGATGTGAGAAAAAACAAAAACAAAAACGATAGAGCACAAATTATTTTCTACCAGTTTAAAACATACACTAATGTATTAATGTTAAGGAACAAGAATAAATTGTATTTTATGAAATATCTAATTTTCCTCACACAAAAATGACACACATTTTAAGAAGAAAAAAAAGTGACATTAAAGAGAATGCCACCCATGAATATAATTGTGATATAATTACACAGAACCATTTAAATCAGGTATGTGATCATTAAGTGTTCCATTTCAAGACCATGTCTATTGCTATGAACTTTACTGGGCAAAAAAAAAAAAAGAGTTTTTTTTACAACTCATTAAGACAACCCCAAAATGGGATGCATACTCAGCACAGAGAGAGGGCAGCTTGTCCGTCCCATTTGGACCCCAGTGAACTAGCCATTTACTGCATAGCTATCTATTTCCTTAACACTACAGCGCCCAGAGGAACACGGATCAATAAATAGTATTGTAACACTCAATTATGCTCCCAGAGGGCAGAGGACTTCTAGAGAATTCTAAAACAGAACCCCTCTCTTTTGCATGAAAAAAAATTAGATAGCTCTCTTTTCTTTCCTAAATCAACACACGAGTCCTTGAAACATGCTAGCTTGTTTTCTAACATAAAGCCTCTGTTGTTAAATTTAACAGTTTTCCAGAGATCCTGTTGAGACCCTCAAAGAATAGACATGTAGGTTCTGGTTACACAGTATCTAATATCTGAAGACCTATAAATGTGTTTTGGACCCACATTTTATTTTCTCGACACTGAGTAAATTAGAGTGCTCGGAGCTATCCTCATTCTTAAATGAAGAGACTCAGGCAGAGAGCTCAGCCCGAGGCTGCAGATCACTGACTCAAACAGGGCCAAGGCCAGCACCTGCCTTGGACTGCTCAAGGCTGTGCATTGACCTGAGGGATCTTGATGCACTTCACAGCCATCAGGTCCCTGCTTTGGGTCTAGCTTTGAGACTGCTGCTCAACAGAGAGGGCAGATGGGAAGGTACCTCAAAAGCAATAAATTATGTCTGAATTTGAAAAACTAGAACCTAAGAGGAAAAAAGAGGAAGATCAGGCAGAACACAATTGCTCAGACAACATTAGATTTTTTTAAATTTGCCTAGAATGATGTCCACTTATCCATCTGATAGACTAGCATTAAAGCACTGAGAACATTGCCATTCCCAGAGCTTCATGGAGCCCTCTGGAGGTGTGGCAGGGATCATGGAGAAGACCCATAGAAAGAAGTAGCTTGGGAATGGCTAATGGGTCTGCAGGGCTGTCCCCTTTCAATCTCTGGTTCCTCTCCCCGGGACCCTTCTGCTCACCATGCCTTTCCCTGTGTGGATCCTGGGCAGGGAAGGTAGCCCTGTGCTTTTGTTTTGCTCTGAGTTACCATGAAAAGAACACAGGACTGCAAGTCAGGAGCCAGTCCCCTGATGGTCTGCCTTCACCAGCTCTGTGACCCATGGCCAGGTGGCTGTAGCCCCTGGGCACCCGATTCTCACTTGGGAAAGGAAAGGACTGAACTGGCTGATTCTAAGGTCATGTTTTGCCTTGAACAGTAAACCAGGCCAGACTAGAGACACGGCTAAAGCCCTGACATTTCTCCAAGATGCCAGGATCTCCAGCTTTGCCTTTCCCATCTTTTTGTCCAGAAGTGTCTTTAGTGTTTTCATGTTAAAACAGGGTGATATATAATGCCATTATCTGTGTTTTGGAGGAAAGCCTTTATGCTGCCTCATTGCCTCCATTATAGTTACATGGAAGGCTCTGAGTCTATGTTCATCTGGTTGGATGAGCAGAGTTTGAGCCAAAGGTAAGAGTATAAACTTGATGTGTGGCAAGGAGGCAGAAGAACCAACTTTCAGCTCCTGCCAAACTTTATGCTGTGGGTGATCTGGTTGGGATCATCTCAGAAGGTCTGGGGGGCTGAAGAATCATGGAGAAGTAATGCCTTTTCTCCCCTTCCCCACTCTGCCCTTCTTTGAACCACCTTTCTTTCCAAAGAGAGAGGTGGGATGTGGCAGTCCAGGCCATACCCCAGTAATCCCCTGGATTATGCTCAGTGGAGATTCAGGAGAAAGAAGCTTATATGGCACAGAGTTAAAGCCCATGAGCATGTTTAGGGGAGCAGAAGTGTGTGTGAGCAAGACACAGAAATTAAGTAGCTCAAGGATCAGGGAAAATGGTCCACAGGAGACATGGAGCACCAGTGAAATCAAGTCAATAGCAAACACAAGGGAACTGACAGCATTCTTTGTTTATTCTTAATTATGGTGAAGCCCAGAGAACTCTTAGGTACTGTTCATCAGAAGTACCTGCAAAATGTTCTATTTGCCTACAGAAGTGCATATTAGCCTAGCTGCTGCACTGCAGACAGGCCAGTGGGCTTCCAGACACCTGGACACCACACCAGAGGTGATGGACTCTGCAGGCTCAGGCTCTGGCAGCAAGAAGACTCTTTGCACATCCTGATTTCTGGCACTCTGCCCACATCCTCCTCCCCTCCTCATTGGTCCTCACACCTGAAGACTCTCTGACACCACCCAGGTTGAGGGCTCCATCCTCAGCTCAGCAACTGGATGAATGCAGAAGAATCATGGTGCTCAAAGGAGGAGAGAAAAGGGAGATTCTGAACCTCGTGGGGTGTGCAGAGTGTTCATTTTCTCTGATTCTTCCAAGGACACTTCACTTACCTTTATTTGACTTATGTCTTTCATGTTTCTTCACAATGGCGGAAAGATAGCTGAAGAGATTCGTAAATCAGAAACACAGGAATACATACCAAGAGCATGAAATGAGATCCCAGCTCTAGAATATGATGCATCCTGTAGACTGTTCCCTTCAGATCCAGTGGCTCAACACCTCTGAATGCACATGAAGGGCTCATCTACAGGGGTGGGAAGGGCTTCCTTGCAGAAGAGGTACCAAGTTCACAGCCCCAGCCAAGGTGCAGTGATCTGGAGAAAAATCAGAATGTCAGAAAACAGAGAATGAGACTGAACTCCAGGAATTAGCCCTCTTCGCTGGGAAGGTGAGCCTTTGAGTCTGGAAGTCCCTTGTTCAGTATCATTTTCAGACCTGCAAAAATGAGTATTCCAAAGATGCTGCAGGTTGTGACTAACAAAAATAGATAAACAGCAAAAAAAGATGTGCTCTAAATATGAGTTTATTCCCTTTGCTAAAAATCAAATTTTAGCATAACTACTCTTGTATCAGGAAGAAAGGAAAAAAGAGGCAGAAAAATGTGAAAAGCCAATAAAAACATCCCCACGCTGTGATGCTTTAAAATAAAGCAAAAATATTGACTCCAACTGGAGGGGTAGCCACATGCAGTTTCCCAAATAAGCAGTAGTTATGGTTACTGCACTTTGGAAAGCAGGCGTGGAGGGGAAGCGCCACTTTGGACAACTGCAATTTAAGTAAAATAACAGCTTAATAAAGTGTCAGCAGCTCCCTTGCTGTTTAAAAACAGATGGGCCTTGCTACCCAGGAAGAAGTGGAATTTTTAGATGTGCTGTGATTTAGAGAGTCTGCCTCCACCCTTTACTGAACCGTTAAAATTCTGAAAAGCATAAATGATGATAATATCTCCAATTCACTTCAGATACTCCTGTGCTATGTGTCAGATTTGGTCAACAGCAACACCATCATCAGTTTCAAATTGCAATGGAGAGAATACACTTTTATACACATGAGTATTTTGAAGAGACTTTAGCTAAAGTATTTTTACAATTCTTTTCTCTTTATACAATGGAATAATCCTAAGGCTAAAACTAACAAGACAACAAACATTTCAAAGTCAGCCCTATGAAGCATATCTGTCTGTATGTATACATACGCATATGTACACATATGTGTAAACATACATACATATACATATACTGATAGGTAGGAAAGTAGGTAGGTAGATGGATGACTGCTATGCAAAGTATAGATGTCCTTTTGATGAGGTGAGAAGCTCTTTCCAATATATCCAGAACAACCCCATTTGGGGTGTTAAGCAGCATTTTGGGTGGTTGGTCACCCTCAGCCTCAATGTTCCCATGAGCTGCCAAAATCATCAGTGCCTTTCTCATAAGGGGCGGTCCTGCCTGTTGACATAAGGAAGATGGGTACCCATTTGACCCTGACCTGACATGTGAAGCTGTCACCTGCCTTCCTGTCCTGTGGAACTGGAGGCCACTCCATTGTAGATGGAACACACAGTTCATGAAACCTATTCCACAGGCAGTCTTAGGAGTTACCAAACTCTCTGTTGTTCTGTTGTCAGAGGCCATACAGGACGCTGAAAATGAGGAACGGTCCCTTTCCCTCACAAAGGCCCTGACCTGTGCTGTAGACTTCACTCTGGTTGACCAGTCAACTGGAAGGCCAGGCTCAGGGCTGTCATCCCAGGAGTCTGACTCTGGGTGTTTCCTACTTGCTGCCTGTTTGAATCTGCTCAAAGAATATTTAAACATGATTAGGATTACCTTATTACCTGTGCCCTTTATGATTAACTAGAAGAGTCCTACAGGCTTACAAGTATTTTTTGCTTAAATGAAAGCTAAATTAACATCAAGGGCAGGACCACAACTAAATCCAGATAATTTAAAATGATAGATTACAGTATTACTAGTAAAATTAATTCTTCATTATACTAAGTATCTGATCACTGATTGATAACCTCGTGTATCTATCTCTCTTTACTATCCATCTATTTGACAATATAAGACAACAATTTGGACATTCAATAGGAATTTTTCTCCAGGTCACTGATAAATTTCAGGGATGATAAGATTAGTGAACCAGAGTGCTCTGGACCGCTGGCCTCCCTGGTGATCAGCATTAACATCTTGAAAAAAAAAAACACCTTTAGAACCAATTATAATTTCTACCACATGGAAACAAGTTTCTAAATGACACTACACCTTATGTTTACTAATAAAAAGATGACAATATTGTGCCATCTAACCAAACTAGTAGATAAGGTGGATCTTCAAGATAGAAGAAATGGTGCTAGAGCTTTAGCCTGTCTCCTTTAAGTAGAGACATCACACAAAGTTTTACTTGATGTTGTGTACTTTTCTCATTAAAACTTGATTCTCCTTGCTTTACTCATTAATCCCATCTTGGCATTTTATCTAAAACTTAAGCTCTTATCATGCTAAAGTAGAAATAATGAGATAATGAGAAAACATTGTACCATTGTGGCTAATTACCAAATTGCAGATCTTAACACACCAAATCTCTATCCCAAATTGAAAGAGAACAAATCCATCTCCCTCTTTACTTTTTTTACTTTAGAAGGAAAGTCTGCAAGACCAATTCTTTATCTATTCACACCTTTCGTGTTGAAGGAGGAGTATGTCAGTAAAAATTAATTAAAGGAGATAGTTAAGCAGAAAAAAGAAATTTACCAAGCAATTTCCCACTTCTTGGTAAAAACTGTATCCCGGGCCAGAGAGTCTCCTGAACAAGTTGCTTTATTTTGTGATTTAACAGTAGGATATTTCTTAGTTCATCCCATCTGCATCCATTCACCTTGACTGAACAAATACAATTAGCTTCCAGTGAGCCAAGAAATGGTTTTCTTAAAGGATTGGGAACACTTTCTTAGACTCTAATGTGTACAGACGTTTGCTGCAGCTCTTCCAGCCAGGCTCCTGATAGGAACAACCACATGTCTTTTTCCAGTGCATCACGGCAAAAGTTCTGCAGCAAGAAAACAACATCAAGGGGAAGAAGAGCCATCTGAGGAGTAAATGCATAGACCCTGGGCCTCCCTGTCATTTCAAGGTTGTGATCTTGTCCAGAAAAGAAAGGAAACGAACATCTTGGCCCTCCTACTGAAGGTTGATGCTGCATCAAGGAGTGGACACCCATGCCAGCATTCTAGAAACTCAGTGCACCAAAGCAGAGATTTTTTCTCCTGCCTTGCTCACCACCGTATCCTTAGTGTACATGGTAGGCTCTCAAAAGATGCTTTGGAAGACAACCAAGACCCTGAGGAGTCATTCTCCATCCTTGGATTTAGTGGAATCTAAGATATTTTCTCACTATTGGTAGGTCCTAGAAATCAGTTGGCCTCGTGGCAGTCATCACACATGGGGATGCTCTGAGAGCCCAAATATAGTTTCTTCAAGACCTTTAGATTTAAAGGCACTGGAAAACATTTTAGCAGATAAATTCAGTTCACTAAGACAGAGGACATAAGTACATACTACATGCATGACCATATATGGATAGAAGACTCCTGCAATCCAGACTACTAACCATATTTTATCAAATCCAGAACATACCCTGTCAACTCTAAGATTCCTGCTGATTTCCAAGATGGTAGGAGGTGAAGCTCTCTGCATTAGTTCTGCTCTGTGTGATCTCACACATGTGTGTGTGCATGCACACACACACACATACACACACACACACACAGATGAGATAAGAAATCTAAAATATAATGATTATGGATAGAAGTGGGGCTGTTCTCATGGGAATAAATGCTACAGTGTAGACTCCCTGTTAAGACCTTCATCCCAAATCTTGCTAACCTTCTACTCCCATGATCCACCCCATCACCTTCATTTGGTATTTACTTTGCTCACATGCAAAAATATTTAATTAAATTTGAATTGACAGAATTACATTTGAATAGCAAATAAAATGATTGATATTGAAAATTAAAAATAACTAGATTCTTATTCTTGTGTACTATTTGGTAGTCCATATGTAAATTCAATTCAACATTTAAAAATGAATTGTAAGTTTTTCAAAATCAATACAAAACTACTCACAGGATAACTTTTGCAAATTTCAAGTGTATTTTTTTTTTCAGTAGAAACTTTTGCCTAGTTAATACAGCAGTTATATCTAAAGTTTTATTTCATAAACTGATACCATTATTGCTTCTGCTTCTGTTTTTGTAGCCCAGAGGAACTTGTTCAAACAACTTAATCATAAAGAAAAAAAGAAAAAATGAAAGAGGAAGAGGAGGAAGAAAGAAATTAAAAGTAGCCTCATTTCTATCATTTTTGGTACCTGTGAGAGGGGATTTCATCATTAATAAGTAGATTTTTACAGATAAATAAGTCAGGACATCCTAGTTATAATGATTTCTAATACTGAATCTTCCAGATTTTTACGATACAGAAAATTGATCAGTAAAGAGCCCATAGTACCATGAAAGGTTTACTCTTTTGTAAAATTATTACAACAAAGATATTCAAATAGGAAAGCAATAGGCATAAAGACAAACTGCCCTGAGCATCAGCCTCCCAAGGGGCAGGATGGGTTCTAGGTGTCACAACACCTGGCAGCAATCAGTTCTTGACACTTATGTATTAACTGGAGGACTGAGTGAACTAATGGCTTGCACACATAGCCAGGTGAGAAGCAGTTGTGGTGAGCAAAGGATGGCAGCTCCAGAACTGCAGAATGTGAAGAACAGCTGTCAGAAATCTGCAGAGTTCCACTGGCTGGAGGGGAAGAACTTGGAGAATAAACTGGCTAAGTAAAGGTTATCATATACTTCTGGAAGGACTATGGGTGGGTGCTATGGTTTGGAAATGAGGTATCCCCCAAAGAGCTCAGGTGTTAGACAGCAAACCAATGTTCAGAATGAAGCGATTAGGTTGTGAGAGCTGAAAACCAATCAGTGGATTCATGCATTTGATGGATTGATAATCTGAATGGATTCTGGGTGGAAACTGTTGGCAGAGGGGTATACTAGTAAATTGCTGGGGGCATAACTGTGGATTATGCTCTGCTCCTGGCTCCACCTGAACACTCTGCTTCCTGGCTGCCATAGGTGACTGAGTTCCCATAGAGTGTCCTCCAGCCTTGATGATCTGCTCATCTCAGACCTACAGTAATCGAGTTGACCAACCATGGACAGAACCTCTGAAATTGTGGGCCAAAATAAACCTTTCCTCCTTGAAGTTGTTCTTGTCAGGGCTTTTGGTCACAGCAACAAAAAGCTGACTCATACAGAGGGTTTATTCTGATCTATAGAGCCAGAAGGACTGCACAGTCATATGACCACAGAGGCAAACTCAGGTGAACACAGATGGGCTTTCAAACAGGAATTTTAGGAGTTGCAAAGGCCACATATGATCCTGTTGGCTTGCCCTGTGGACTCTGCAAAACCCAAATGTGTGGGATACACAATGGGAGGATTCCATGAATTCATTTCTTGGAGAGCACACATCCCACAGACAGATAGTGACCAGGGTAGACCTCAAACTTGTGATCCTCATCTGGAGCTGATTCCCCTAAAATGTGATACATTCCTGGCCTCCTGCAGGGGCTCCAAGGGCACAGATCTTGGGTTCAAGTCCTCAGAATAACTGAAAGAGCATCGGAAGGGAGGCAGCAGTGTCTTCTGACCCAGAACCCCCCATTCAGCTGTCACATCTCTTCATCAAGGAGAGAAGAGCAGGTTCTGGTACTGAACACTTACTTGCTGCCCAAAAGCTGCAGCTCTGCTTCAGCAGAACTGCTGAGCTGGTTTCTGCTGTGCCTCAGGTGTCACTGGCAATACTGTCAATTAGGCAGGGATTGCCGAATCTTTATTCCTGGCAATGAGGCAAGAAATAGAATGCACACAGCTGGATTTCCTGATCACAGGTTGGGCTTGCAAGGCTTAGGAGTGGGGAGCTGGGGAGTCATCTTTTACTATGCTAACGGAACAGTCAAGCTGGAAGTCAAAATGTACAAAATCAAAGAGGAAATCCCATATTTTATCTGCTTCTGGTACTTGGATAGAGCTGTTCTTGAAAAAGAAATAGTTATTTTCTTTCAGATAATTAAATGAAACAAGCAAGAATCCCCTTTCCCCCACCAAAAGTGGAAATCATTGGATTTAAACAATTTAAAGACAAATCCTATCTTCTCTTCATAGCTAGCCCATCAATATCTTGAGAGAAAGTCCCTAGCTGTCCACCTCTTTTATCGTTTGTGGTGCAATTTATGGTGTCATGCACATGGCAGAAATGAATACGTATTTGGGGCATAAGGGAAAAAATACAGACGGAGCACAGCTTCATTTTCCACCAACCAGAAATGCACAGACCTGAAAAGGAGGTGTAAAAGAGACACAAAGAATAAAAAAAAAATGCAACTAGTAGATCAGGCAGGAAATGCTCCTCGTAGGTACAGCAGGGACCTCAGCCTCATACCTGAGTTCACATCCTAGCTCCACCACCTTCTCTGTGTGACTATCAGGAAGTTTTTCACGTCCTTGAGGATGAATCACTGCATGTGCAGGGCTTTGGTGCCCTGTGAAAACACAAGTCAGATGGGTCAGCGCTGTGCTCCAGGCCCTCCCCCAGAGGTTCCTCGTCACCTACCAAGTCAAAGCCAGTGTCTTTCTGGGAACTTAGAAGCCATACAACACACCCCTTTACCTCTCTGAGTTCATGTGACAAGACTCACCCTCTTACAAACTGTCCTCCCCATTGGTCACCACTGCCTCCTTTTTTCCCCTTGTTCAATGCATCACTCCTGCCCCATCACCTCCTTAACAAAGTGGTCTGGCTTTCTGATAAGCCACAAGAAAGCATGATCTGGGAGTGTGAGGAAGTTAATTTCTGTGGGGAGAAGTTTCCCAGTAGACAGAGAAGATGGCTTCGGGCCAGGCTGAGGAACATCTTTTGTGAATATTCACAGACACTCGTCCTTGGGAGCCCCTTCCCCAGGACTCCAGTGCATGAGAACCTGCCACTTGCCACACCCCTTTCCAGCTCACCTTCAACCTCTGTATCCCGGTTCTTTGTTCTCCCAGCCCCTGTCCTCGCAACTCCCAAACTTTCTAGAAAAGGCAGAGCTGCAGAAGATCCTCTTCAGCCTATAATTTCATTTCATAATTCTCTGTACTCCTCCTGGAAGGTAACTTCAGTTAAGGCCGAGGTTTCCTTTTATGCACAGCAGGGTGAGAGGTACCTTGAGTGGGCGAGTTTCTAGCCCCATGTTTGGCAGTGTACCTGGCGCTGAGGAGCTGACCATGGGGTGGAGATCTTCACGATTATACTTATTACCTATGATGTTCAGGAAGAGATGTGCTATGTGCTATGTCCTTTGCACCAAAACAAAACAAGACAAGACAAAAACACCCCCCCCCGAAATAAAATAAAAAGACATGTCTGGAAATATTTGCACATATTTTTAAGACCTGTCCTGCAGTGGATGTTTTTTGTTTAGTCTTGATTATACTCCAATGTTCTTTCAAATGGAAACATAACCAAAAAACATGGCAAACATAAGAGAAGCAGAAACAGGAGACATAAGCAGAAGAGTAAAGAGGAGATGAAATGAGCCCTAAACAGTGAAAAGGTAGAGAATTTGTGAGGAAAGCAGACCCTCCATGCTGCAGGGACTCTCCTAAGAAAACACAGTAAAGGAGACAGGAAGAAAGGGCTGTCAGAGAGACCAAGAAAACAGTGACATGATTTTGTAATGCTTCTCTAGCCTTATGAGCTGGAGATTGCAAGACGAACACTTTAAAAAGCTGTCATCGTCTGTTATACCACAACAAATCTCACTCTTGTAAATATTATAATGCAATAATTAAAATAATGAAGACAATAATAGAAGGGAGACCCATAGAGTAGAGCAAGCACATTGGCATGTGGGAGGAAAGAGGCTGGGGAACGTGACTAATGGAATCACGTCAGATGCATGTACAAAGACGGCCATGAATGCTGCTATTATGTGACAGTAATACACCAATAAAACAACAAATCTTAAAAAGCTTTGCTTCCCATGCCAATAGTTTTCCTTATATGCTTCCCACAAGTTTTGGCAATTGCATCGACTGCATTCACACGGTTCCTAAGAGGCACTTCTTTCTTTTTTTAAAATATTTATTGTTTATTTGTAGATGGACACAACACAATGCTTTTATTTTTATGTGGTGCTGAGGATTGAACCTGGGTCCTGCCCATGCTAGGTGAGCGCTCTACCACTGAGCCACAATCCTAGCACCAAGAGCCACACTGTCTCAGAGATTCAAATTTTAAACATTTCTTCGAGTTGGTAATATAAAACACATTTTTTCACTTTTCGATTACATATGAGGAAAACTCAAAAGAATCAAAGGGAAAGATACTATGGCACTAAGAGAATTTAGTGACAATGCAAGTTTAAAATTATTAGAGAAAAATAAGTGCACATCATAAAAACCTGGATGGCATTCTCCCTTGAACATGCATTCCTTGCTTTACCCCACAGTGTCTCTCTTGTGAGCCCCCTATGACCCTTTGAATATGTACCTACTTTCATAAACAAACCCCTGTATATGCCTTTAGGGGGAAAGGAAAGGAAGAAAAACTTAGGTGTGGATCTTACAAAAAAGCTTCCAAACCTTATGTGAAAAAAAAAATAAAACACTTCATTTATTAATTATTAATCCTCCATAAAACCACAAAACACTCATGGAAGGTACAAAAGCAGACTAGAACTCGGGTGCCAAGCCAACCTGTGTTTTTTGAAGGGACTCTGCATTAAAAAAAATTATTGGAAACACAAGTTATTGGATTTGTCAAGTTAATAAATATATTTAATGCAATCTAAATTTTTTTAAATTCCCAGGCTTTTGTTTGGGGGCAGACAGACTGATGAAAGAGTGCATTTGGAATAACAAACAAGCAAGTATAACTAACACCCTAAGAAAGAAGCGCTGTGGGGGAGAGGGAAGTGCCAGACCTCTGGGATGTCAGAACACACTGCGATGTGTCTATCCTTTAAGAAGCTTCATGTGGGTGCTCAGATAGACAGGATGCAGAAGAGAAAATCCAGAGACAGACTCACATGACTATGAAAATTTAGTTATACAAGAAAGAACACATCTTAAGTCAGTAGAGCAAAGCTGTACAGCTTTGCATAGCTGTACAACCCCGTGGGAAACAAAGTGGAATCTACTAATGCTGTATGCTAGGATAAGTTTCTATTGTTGCATATGTAAATGGAAAACCAAAAGAAAACAATTAGGTCCTAGAAAAAAAAATGGGCAAATTCAACGTTATCCTGAGAACGAGGAAAACCTTAGTAAATATGGTTTAGTGTCTAGAAGCAATAAGATTGATTAATTTTATTACTAAAAAAAATTATGGAAAAAACAATAAGTAAAAAGGCAGATGATATACTAACGGAAAAGTATATATATCCATCAATAGACTTAACTCATAAAAAATGTTTTTATAAAAGACAAAAAAAACTCCTTGAACGAAAAAAAATCTAGAAATATGAACACTTACTTTGTGGAAAAAACAAATAATCAATGCAACTGACTCTTCGACACATGGGAAGATATTCAACTTTTTTTACCTGTCTCATAAGAAGAATGCAAATTAAAATGATAAGATACCAATGTATTGAAATACACAAAAGATGGCTAAACTTATATGCTTATGATTCATACAGAAAAAAACCTTCATTGTCACCCCTGGAGTGTTCCTGAGAACCTTCATTGTTGTGAACCAGCAGGTATTTGGGCTGAGAGGTAGTAAAAGAAAATCTCTCTTCATAAAACTATTCTAATCAATGAATGAATAGTGTTGGGATTTAAGTATCACCATTTTGCAACCCTAAATGAATTAATGTATTGGGAAAAAATACAAATTTGACAATATAAGGCTTTCCAGCCTAGCTAGCCCACTTCTGGGACCTAACTCACTAATATACTGGCAAAAATTTGAAAATGTAAATTTCAAAATGTAAATTCAATTCATTGCAGTTCCAATTACGAGATGCACAAGACTTAGGACAACCAGATTGTCCATCTGTGGAGTGCCCAGTGAATTAACTGGGTGCTTCAGTACTGCCCAGTACTAGGGTTATGCAGCCTTCAAAAAGAATGAGAAACTTTTCCATAAATCTTTCATATTTATGGTCAAGTGAAAAAAGAAAATGAAAAAAAGCAACTATAATAGAGTAGAAAGGAGGGGGGTGTGGATGTAGAGAGAATTTCCTTAAAATTTTAAAGAAGACCTGGGAAGATAAATGTCTGTAAGTGTTTGTCTACAGAAAGATGAGGGAATACAATAGAAGGGATAGTAAGAGAAGCTAAACTTCTTTGGACAAATCTTATTTTGTAGATTTAACTTTAATAAATAATAAAAACAGCTTAAAAATCCTTAAAAATAAAAAGTAAAGTGAACCAAATGAAATTAGATAGTGTCTGGTTGAGAGCATAATCACCCAGAGGAGCTGTTCCACATGCTGTTAAAATGCATTGCAAACTAATATCCCAACAGCACTTCTGTGAGGGAAAAGCAACCTCTAGCAAATTATAAACTGTTTTCAGTCAAAATATTGCTCCTACAAGTGTTGGCATTGTGAATTGAAACTTGTATGTGTGTGTGTGTGTGTGTGTGTGTGTGTGTGTGTTGTGTGTGTTATGAGATAATACAAAAATGAGTGGTTATGTTGGTTCACTGTGAACCTGGAATCTTAGAGTGCAAAAATAATAACCATGGGTTTGCTCTCTAGCACCACAATAATAAAAAAAAGGTAAGGTCGATGAAACTAAGTAAGAACATGGCCCTACATTTGAACTAGAAGTTCCAGGATGAACTCCACATAGTTTATTATAAATGGCAAAAAACAATCAAGTAAACAAAGCAAAAGATGTTTTTGCTTGTAACTGCTGCAAGTCCTGTCATCAGTGGTTATCCCAGCAGCTAAGGGCTTCCTAGCACCCAGACTTTGATCCTAACAGTCCATTTCCCACTCAAGGGAACAGGTTCACCTTGGAGAATAGGCTCTTCCAGACCTGGAGCGGACATGTGCCGGGAGATTCTGGAACATTTTATCACATCAGGAAGCAAAAATGCTGTCAAGCTGGCCAAGCACCCAATCAAGAGACACTGAGGCAAGATGTGTCCATGACCCAGGGGGTCAGTAAATGAAAGTGATGGTCCATAGAACACCCACAGAATGGATGTCACTCCAGAATTTTAAAAAAATGAAACACTGATTCATGCTGCAATGTAGATTACTTTCAAAATGTTTTTCTAAGTGAAAGTGTCCAGCTATAAAAGATGTCCTCTTATGTTATTCCATTTATATAAATTTCTGGGCTAAAGGTAGATTAGTGGTTTTCTAGCTGTAGGGTGCCTAGGGCTCTAGGGAAGAGAAGGTAGTTAGAGAGAGACAGGGAATGAGTGCTAGTGGGCACAGAGTTTCTTTGGGGGATGACAAAAGTATTCTAAAATTGATTATGGTGATGGTTGCACAATTCTTAATATACTAAAAACCATTGAATTATATCCTTTAAATTAATGAACTGCACTGCATGTGAACTACATATCTCAATAAAAATGTTTTAAAAATATTCAGGGGTCAGCCTGGTTGGAGATACCAACCATGTTACATATGTTTAAATCTCTAAGTGCATAATAAAAATACTTTGGATTACCTTTGAGAATGTTTGATAACCAACTTATTGCTATTAAAATCAGCAAATGCTATGGTTTGAATATATTTATCTTCCTCAAATTCTTATGGTAGAACCTGTGATCCAAGTTGGCCATAGAAGGATGAGGTCTCCAAGTAGGGGTGAGGTGATGAGGTAAGAGTAGGGTTAGCACCCTTACCAGAGGGCTGGAGGACCTAGTTCATCCTTGCTGTTCAATCATAAGAGCAACCTTTGTGACCCTAAAGAAAGGGAGTTCACCCAGCACATATCATGCAACCGTGTCATATACCCCAAATCAGAATCTGATCAGCCCTCTCCATCCATCCACCTGCCCCTTCACAGAAAGCTCAGTGGATGCCTGGGCATCATAAAAGCCCAACAGGGTGAAACCTGCAAAACCCAGCTCTGGAGGTTAAACACGCAGGTGCTCCAGCAAACAAGAGCTTGAAGACCAAGAGGTGGAGGGAACCTAAGGTTAGGGAGGCAGGAGAGGGATGCCACCCAACAACCCCCAGGGGCTTGTTTGCTTTGTGCTTGAATGAGCACATGGGGAAGAAACACAGGCACGTGACACAGGTGAGGTTATGGGGAAAGAGCACCAGCATTGCTGTCTGGTATGTGCATGATATGATATAGACACCTCATTTCATCTATCTATAGACTCTCACTATATATATCTATGTTTTGTTCTATTGGATTGAACTCAGACATCACACTTGCTAGGCAAGTGATCTCTCACTGAGCTATATTCTTAGTCCAGCACACTCCTTATTTTAAATGCCTAGTAAATAACTGAAATTGCTCTAAGCAAGTTTTGAAGGCACAAAACCTCTGTGTTGCATTATTCCATTCCCATCTCTAGCTTTCCTTTCCAGCACCTGAGCCCATGTTTCCTGTCTGATGCAGCCTCCTCTCACAACAAAGATGCCTCCAAAATACGTATCCACCCAGTAATAGCCCTCATCCAGTCCCATAATGGAAGGATCATCCATCAGAAAACAATTGCTTCATCAATACCTTGCACAGGCGGCCTGTCCCATGCTTCAGCTGCGGAACCCAACTTAAGTCACTGGGCATCCATAAAAGACCTTTTGGGACCCAGGGCCCGTTGCAGCCGGGAGGCCCCTGCCCCTGCAAATCCTGACTCCACCCTGTCCTGGCATATCCGGCTCTCCAGAAAACTCAACAGCTTTGACAGCAGACACCAGGGCAGCCCCCAAAAGGAGCCAGAGAACTGGACACACTGTCAGGCAGACCTGGTGACACGACGCCAAATGCTCCTCTCCACTGAGCCGCAGAATGCAGCATCCTGAGGACGCCAGCCCTCCTAGTCCCCCAGTGAATGTAGATGCTGCTGCGTGGCCCATTTCCCTTCCCACACAACTTCTCCTGCATTCTAATATGTGGTTGTGTTGGGGAGCTCAGGGAGCCTGAGAGAATCTGCTCAGTCCCTGACAGCAAGCCTCACTCAGGGACAGATGAGAGAAGACAAAAAGAGAAAGAAAAGCAAGGGGACAAATTCTGGCTGCCTTAAGGCTCACTTGGGGAAACAATCGACCCTGCTGGATTCCACGTGGCTCAGAGTTTCCGATCTCATTTTTATTTTGCAGAAATGAGAAGAAAGTGTTTTTTTCTCTTTTTCCCTGATTTTTGCAAGAGTTTGGGAGAGAAGTATCATTTTTGTGCTTCTTGTTTTTCTTATGTTTTAACTTTAATTAGGTTCCTCACCCAAATGACAGCCCAAGGAGTGAATGGGGAAGGAGATATTATATGAGCTACTTTGCTTTGATCACCTAGCAGCAGATCTGAGCAAAACCACACTTAGAATATATTAATGATTTTTGCATAGCAGATGGTTTTTAGAAGTATGGGTTCACATTCGAAAGCCTGCTTACCTCTACCAAAACACTTCAAAAACAAGTAAATTACAAAAGGATTTCAGAAACCTCTCCATCCAGCTGTGTGAGGTGGTGCTCACCTGTAATACCATCTACTCAGGAGGCTGAGGCAGGAGGATTGCAAGGTTCAAGGCCACCCCCAACAATTAGTGAGATGCACCTTGGGTTCAGTCTCTAGGAGCAAAAAAAAAAAAAAAAAAGAAAGAAAGAAAGCATACCCCACCACATCTACACACACCCGCCAACTTCTGTTGACCAGGCAGCTTTACAAGGTGAATCTTCTGTTGAGTTATCTCATGGGATCAGAAAACATTCCAGAATAGTCAGCCAAAATTCTACCCTAGACAGGTATCCTCTTGATGTAGCTGCAGTGCTGAGGAGGCAGCTAAGGCTATCTTCTCCCGGCCTTTCCATCATTCTCCAGGTCACACCAGAGGATGCCCTATGAATCCCCTTTTCTAGTTTCTATTTTCTATGGATATTACTCTCCTTTGGGGCCCTATTTTGAATTCTGTGTTCCAATACACCCTGCCATTTCAGTTCCACACACACACTTATGCTTGTGAAAATACACTGCATCTAGCCCTTCCTAGACATAGGCTAAAAGACAGACAGGATGAAGAACTTAGTTAGAGAATCACAGACAACAGTAAGGCTATCAGTACATGCCAAAGTGGCACACTAGGCAGGTCCGAGGCTGTGGTGGAATTTTACAAAGTGCTTCAGAGGAGGTGAATGAGTGATTCTGCTTGATTGTGGCTTTGGTAGAGCATATGGAGTTATAAAGGAATTGGCACCAAGGTCAGAAGGATCCATGTGATTTCAGAACATAGGAATGGGAGACCGTGTCTGGAAATTCAGAACTGTTTTGTGTGGAGGGAAGATCCTGTGCAAATGCACTGAGGCAAGGAAGCACAGCCAAGTCTGATGAATTAAGTCTGTCTGGGGGGCACTAGAGCAGGGAACATGGACAAGAGGCAGAGAAGATAGAAAGGCTAGTGTCAGAGCAGCAGGACCTTGAGAGACCTTATGAGAAGTTGCCTTCCCTGTTAAGAAACAAGAGTCCTTTCAATGAGTGACTTTGTTATAGGTAGACAGTATGAGTTTGGTAGGGCTACTATAACAAAATCACACCAATTGGAAAATTTAGACATTAGACATTTGTTTTCCCCCATTTCTGGAGACTAGAAACATTTAACACCAGAGTGTCAGTAGGGTTGGTTTCTTTTGCAGCCTTACCTTGGCTTGCCAATGGCTATATTCTCTCTGTGTCCTTACAAGGTCTTTCCTCTGCAAATGTCTGTCCTAATCTCTTAAAATCCAGCCATATTGGATTAGAGTCTGCCCTAAACACCTCATTTAAACTTCATGAGCTCCATGTCCAAATACAGTCCCATTATATGATACTAGGTAGAATTTCAACATGAAGATGCGGTGGGAGGACACAGTTCAGCCCATAACATAATCTGTGCAAGAAACATTATTTCAGAAGTTGGAAGAAAGACCAAGAAGGAGGCAATGAAGTCAGGGAGACCAATAGAGGCTGGCACAATGGATTCAAGGATGATCAACTGTGGACAGGGAATGAAGGGGTCAAAGATTTTGTGAAGACAATGCAGATGGACTCAGCTGCTGGTGGTATTGGGGGTGTAAGATGGAAGGAACCAGAGAAAATGCATGGTATTCCAAGAGCCAGCCTGAAACTAGCCTGCACCTTGGCATACTAATAGTGCATTAATAAACAGAAACGGATTAATAGGTGAGTTGACCTGGGCAGGATCCAGAGTAGAAAGCAAATTGTGTTTCATAGAATTTCAGTATTGCTTGCAACTTTGTTGCAGAACTATGTGTTCCAATTCAAAAAATCAAAAATAAATAAATAAATAACATGAGCTTCAAAGGGTTTTCCCTCTGGGCTGAATTTTACATCACTTGACTCCCAAAGTTTTGGGCACCTATGCTAAAGACACAATCTAAGAAAACAACCCAGGTAGAAATCATGGTGGTGATAGGTGAGGTTAACAACTAGAAGAAAAGAAAAACAGGAATTCAACAGAAGCATAGCAAAACAGTTATTTATACAGAGAAGTTTGGTATAAGGACTCTTCCAAGGACATTCAGTTACTAAACTATCCTCTCTCCTCCCTGAACAAGAAAAGTCGATGACTTGGAGCTCCAGGCAGCTGAGAAAATTGAATGAGATGACAGCTCCACAGTGTCATCTTCCTGGACATTACCTCCACACCAAGAGTAGACATAACTGCCCAACAAGTGTCAGCTACGGCAATGGCACTAATAGCATCTGTTATGTATTGCATTTGGGGTGCCTCCTCTAAGAGTCATAAGGGCCAGAGGGATGCAGTTACCCTTATTATAATAAGCAGTTCTTCCCTTTTTTACCTGACAGCAGAATCCCAGCTGTGTTCAGGGATTGGAAGGGCTGTGTTTCCAGAGGCTGGCTTCCCTCTCAAGTCCCAGCATGGATCTTGATTTGTCTGACAGTCACGTGTGACTGATTTAGTCTTGTGTGATGGTTAATTTTATGCATCAACTTAAATGGGTCAAGAGGTGTCCAGATGTTTGGTTAATCATCATTTCTGGGTATGTCTACAAAGGTGTTTCTGGGTAAGGTTAGCATCTGAATGTGTAGATTGAGTGAAGCAGACGGCCCTTCCCAATGCAGATGGATCTCATGCAATCTGCTGATGCCTAGCTAAAACAACAGGTTGAACAAGAGAGAGTATGTTTTTAAGCTGGGATAGTGGTCTTCCCTGCCTAGAAATTTGCACTAGAAATCACTTGCACTAGAAATCGCACCATTAGCTCTCCTAGATCATAAGCCTTAGAACTGCAGATCTTGGGACATCTCAGCCTCCATAATTGTGTTAGCCAATTCTTTGTGATATATATCCTGACTAATCCAGCTTAGAAAGAGATGCAGTCATGCGTAAATACAAGGGAAAGAAATCCACTGTGGAACATCAGGGAAATCATCCCTTGATCTTAAAAAGGGACTGATGATGTTGTCATCTGCCTGGTATGCCTGGAATTGTAGCAGCCACCTATGTAGGCTGTAGCTAGCCTAAAAGGATAAACCAAATCACCCACCCAGCATCACAGAAAGGGGAGACAGAATGGATTTGGACCTAGATGATTTTGTTAAACTGATAAATTGGCAATCCTAGTACATACCTGCCTTAGGACTTCTCATAAGGGAAGAATGAATGACCTCATCCTGAACAGTTCTTTGTTTGCTTGTCTGATACTTACAGCCCAAAGCATCCTAACTGCTAGAAATACTGGCTCACATGAAAATCTTGGGCTCCTCTTTCTCTGGTGTATTTCTTACTGTTTTCTTCACCCAGACTTGGGGTAGAGTTTGGGGGTCCTGTGCAGGGCCCTCTGAACTTTACCCACCAGAGCATATAACATAGTCCTGAAGCATCTTCCTTTTGGACACGTGCTTTAGTGTGGTGAGCCGTTTCTGCCGCTTATGCAGACTATGGTCGCCATTACAAGATGGCGCTGGCTCCGCTGTGGTTTGTGACAAACAACTCCTTATTTGGGAGAGTTAGCGCATGGCTTTTCAGCACCCTATGAGAAAGTTCCACGTGGCAGCTTCGCATTGGGCCTTGAGATGCTTTATTAAGGCTGGGAGGGGCATCCGAGGGTAGTAGAAGAAATATCAAGGGCCTGAATAAACTGCTGAAAGAAGATTCCTGAGTTGCGTCTTCCTTGCGAGCAAGGGGTCGCGACACTTTAGGGACAATCCTCTGTGCATGTGGGGTGGAAAGCTACTGCCCTTTTAAATGATTGTCATTGCTGTTCTAATTTGTGGTGTGTTGTGTTTCCACTAAAGCCTTCCAGAGAAAATTCTAAGGAACCAGCCAAAATCGCCTTGTCACTCTGACTCACTCTCTTCAGGTGACCAAGAGTAAAGTTTGCTCTTTATAATACAAAACTCTCCACACAGCGTTGCTTCTGTCCACCATTTATTTCTGAATGTGTGACGAGTGACCACCACTGAGCATGCTCATGACTGTACCTGCCCTACGGGTGATGACAGGTTGTCCCACATGAATATGTATGACCTCCCCAGTGAAGAGTCTCTTGCTTCTTCTGAGGGCCAGTAAGCCTACCTTCACTCTGGTCTCCTGGATGTGCTTTCAGCCTTATGCTCATCAGGAGTGAACCTCATGCATTTGGTTATAAAAGAACTTTGGCAAACAAGTGCAACGTCCTGGGAGCCAGACACATATTTCGTGCTGACTCCTTTGTGAGTGGGACCTTCTGTTCTGGAGGGACTGATGCTTCTCCCTGGATTCCATCCAATGTTGTCAGCCTCCTAGTACTCATGTTTCTAAACCCCAGTCCAAAATTCCAAATGTGGGCTCATCGGCTTTCTCCAATTTTTTTTTTGTTAATGTTTGCCAGGCTTCTTTTCCGGTATGAGTAAGAGAGTGTTTTCCACTGATAAGCAAACAAGTCAGCCTCCTGCCCCACAGCACTGGACCATTTGTCATTTTTTCCAGGTCTAGTCTCCCACTCTGGGCTCAAAATAGTAACAATCCTCCCAGCCCTTTACGTTGCCTCACGTGGTTCTTCAGAGTGTACAAGCATTTTCACATGTGCCATTTAGTTTAATCCTTGCAATGATGTATGAGGTAAGAAGAGCACATGATTATTTCTATTTCACAGAAGAAGAAACACATTCAGAGGGGAGGACTGGTGGGGCCGAGGTCCAACAGCAGGGAGCTCACATGCATAGTCCAGAATTAGCAGGAGCGTCTCCTCTTCTAATCCAGCTCCATTTCACACACATTTAGCCTGTGCTCCCCTGTGCTCGGCACCTCAGGACTTGCCTGGGACAACTGCGAGGATGAGGACTCACGTTCATGCCACACAGGGTTCCTTTGGTGGAGTCACCTCTCATGTTGTGTCTGCTGTGTAGGGTTGGTGTGGCTCTGGGAACTTTCTATGTTCTGTTCTTTCTTTCACTAGGAAGACTCTCCTCAGATTTATTTTTCTATATTGGTAATGAAGAGCAGAAAGCAGATGATGTTTGGTGCTTCTGAAGACATCAATGCCCTTGCTAAGCAGAGAGCAGGGCCCAGCAGGGACTAGAGAGGACAGTCACACAGGAAGGGACAGGGCTGCACACTGGAGAAGCCCAGCCTTCCTTGGTGAGCTGCACAGAGAATTCAACAGAGTATTAGCTACATTTACCAAATGTGTATTGTATCAATTAATTGTTAATAACAAAATGCCCCAAATCCAGTGCCTTAACAACACACCGTTTGTCAGTTGTTAGGCGGGTGGCACTCTGATGGGCCAGGGCTGGTGTTCTCCACTTGGCTGGCACATGGTCTCTCACCTGCAACAGCCTCTCCTGGTCCTGGCCCCGTGGTGAAGTGGGGGAGCACGAGTGACAGACATCTGCTGGTCTCTGCAGGCCCAGGCCCAGGACTGCTGCACTGCACACCTGTTGTACTCTTAGAGTCAGTGCAAGTCACAAGCCAGGCCACACCCAGGATCAAGGAAAACAGATGCCACTTTCTGATAAGTAGAGTTTCTGAGTCCCGAAAGGAAAGAAGGAAGGGTAGAGAATGGCTGCCCATTGCCTGTGTAGAATTTTGAGCCCTGAGAGAAAACTGTGTGTAAGATTGCCCTGGTCTGATTGTGAAAAATATCTATAGGTCCTCCTGCAGTCTGTTAATATGCACTGAGGAGGACCTCTAGAAAAGCACCATTGAGACTTCCTTGATGATTAAGAGATCAAGGGAATCATTTAGCATAAGAGAATATAGCAGCCCTTACACCTAAAAATAATAGACCAGGGAGAAGGACTTCCCATCAAGGTCAAGGCTATTAGCACCTCCTGGGCAATGCTTTGGAACAAAACCAACAGGTTATACATATTCACATATTATATATATTATATGTATGTTTATATACATATGTGTGATATAATCATATGTGTGTGTGTGTTTATGAAAAAGGGATTCATTAGAGTGACTTTCAAAACCACAAGACAGATACTCCACAATAGGCTGGAGAGATGGAGGGACCAGTGGCTGCCCAGTCCTAGAAGCTGCAGCTCCAAAAGGAAGGAGATCAATGATGGAGCCCCAGTTTGAAGTCCAGAAACTCCCTGAAGATTCATCAGTCTGCTTTGGAAGAAACAAGGAGCCGGATTCCCACCTCCTCTGGTCGATTGTAGAAGCAACCCAAGCACCCGCTCAGGAAGAAAGGAGCTTGTGTCTGTGTGGGCTTCCTCCTTCTGCCACCTTCTTCCCATCAGGGTTCCCAGCTCATTGGATGGTGTCATCCACATTCAGGGTGGGTATGCCACTCAGTTTTCTGTTCCACATGCCAGTTTCCTCTGGAAACCTCCTTATCAACACACGCACAAGTCTCTGAATCCTGGGCATCTCTTAATCCAACTAAACTGTCAACCCCCATTAACCACCACTGCCTCCATGTGAAAAGGGCCTTGCACACAGTGTAATCGATGTTCTGTCTCCATAGTCCCTAAAAGTAAGAAATATGCTGGGATTTGTTGTTGAGTTCTATTCAACATATTTTGGGGGAGGGGAGTATCAGAGACTTAACTCAGGGGCACTCAAGCCATGTCCTCAGGCCTCTTTTGTATTTTATTTAGAGACAGGGTCTCACTGAGTTGCTTAGCACCTCACCAGTGCTGAGGCTGCCTTTGAACTTGCAGTCCTCCTGCCTCAGCCTCCCAAGCTGCTGCGATTACAGGCATGCGCCACCACACCCAGCTCAATATATTTTTGAGTATTCTGACAAAAAAGAAAAAAAAGGAGATTTCAGGTGCATCTGACATGTATTTTGTAAGAACACCTCTTCTACAGATTTTTTTTTAAATCCCCTAAACTTTGTGGTGCAGAAAAAGAACATCATCATTTGCAGTCAGGTGCTGAGCTACAGGATATTTTAAGGTTTGACATGTTCCTATTCAAAACTGAAAGCAACTGTCAGCAAAACACATACAATTGGAAATAGATTATTCAAATTTATTTATAAGTATCTAATTAAAAATATTTAATGGTCTTTGATGGAATGCTAAAGATCAGACTTGATCGAATACCTTAGCAACAGTAAATAAGTGGGAAAGAAATGGACATCCCTCAATCAATCTAATCATGTGAGTGCCTTTGTTGACTTTGAAAAGCGGTTTTCTCAATTATTAAATCAGAACTTCTCTTTTCACTAGGAGGAAGGTGTGGAGTTAGCCCTAGGCACCTGTTTAAAATCAAACTCTATGAAATTCATAAACTTGTAGAATTCAAGCACATTTCCTTTCACTTCCATGCACGAGATGACAGCCTGAGTAGAACCAGCAAGTGGCTCAGCAGAGTCCCAGGCTTGTCTAATCAAGATGCACACTCTGGACAAAGAAGCCAACCAAGACAGCCCAAAAAGCGAGGCCTCGGCACTGCTGGTGTCGTTTCTCTGCTGATTTATTCAGCCATTAGCATACACTTTGAGCATCCACTTTGCACACAGCATCACCTCAGAGGTTAAGGAATAATCTTCCTCCAGCTCCATGATGTTCTGTGAGGTCAGGGTCTTGGTGGTGCAAAGAGTCCGGGCCTACTGGTTACCTGCCTCCCCTCTCCTCATCTCTTCACACCTACATGGTATCTGCAGCTCTAATGTGGCCCCAGGATATTTTTAGATCTTTTCTGACATGCTCCTCAACTCTTGCTGCAGTGTTTCCTGGTGGTCATGGCCATTACCTCCTGTACCCTGTGGAGGGCCCCCCATGCACCTGCCTCCACCCAGCAGCAGAGCACAGTCTGCACCCTCAGGTGGCAGGAGAACAGGATAGGCCTGAGCAGCCCAGCTGAGCTGAAGTCCAGAACTCTACCCTGGGCACACCTCTCACCCTCGTGGCTTTACTTTCCCTAGAGTGGAGTAAGGGTCTGGGTCAGCAGAAGGACATGGTCCTCCACCACTAACTTGTTGAGTCTGCATCAGGGACTGGCTCCTGGGAGCCACAAGTTGAGGCAGGAGCTGGGGATGGTGTCAAAGGCCCCAGACTGGAGCAGGCCCCACAGTAATGCATTCTATGCCAACCCTGGCCTTTTCCTGGGAAGGTAGGATTTCTGCCTGCCTAATTGGATTCATTGATGGTTGAAGAGAGATCCATACTGAAGAGGACAAAAACTCCCAAGTAAACTGGAAAGTTCTTTCTGTCCTTGAATAGAATTTACTGTGAGCCTGGAACTTAGGCCTCCCACTCTGTCTCTGCCACTTGCTGACCATTAGATTTGGGGCAAGTTACTTTTCTTCTTGGGACCTCAGTAAGCTTGGTAGTTCCCTGTGAGGATTAAAGTGGCCATTGTGTATAAAGCCTGTACAGTAGTAAGCAGGACAGGCAAACCATTAGCATGTGTCAGGTCCAGCTCAGGCCAAGCTCAGGGCAGAAAAAGGGAGCTAGGTCTCCAGCCCACATTATAACTTTGGGTGAAGACTCAGGCCTCCACCCCTAAGTCTGAGCAATGGCTGCAGAGGCTAGACAAAAACTACAAGCTGGACAAACTTGTAGGTCCTTGAGATCAGACTACATTTTCACTGGTCAGAAGGCAGAGGCCTCATGAAAAAAGCCCAGATGATCTGACACCACAGCCAGTCATCAGACTCTCCAGCATTTCTAGTCAACCAGCCACATTCATCTATGATGACAGATTTACAGTGTGCACTTTGGAATCCTTCCTCATTTCTACCAGCCACCCAACTGGACATGTTTTCCTTATTGAAAGTTCCTACATATTAATTTGAGTGGTAAAGAAGGAGTAATAGGCAAGGGAAGAGATCTGGGGAGTTACCCCAGATCTTCATATCCTAGAGAACATCATTCCTCATCTCTCACTGCATGTTGGGCTCTGGGCACACATACATGCACACACACAAGCACACACAGCACACACAGACACATCTATGCCCACAGGCAGGGCATACCTGCATTCATGCACAGATACACCCATGCATACATAGGCATACACACGTGCACATAGGCATAGCCATGCATATATATGCCTGCACATAGATACACACAGGCAAATGTGCATACCCATAGGTACACAGGAGCACAAATATGTGCAAAGGAACATATGTGAATTCACAGAGAACTACAGACTGATGCACAGAGACATGCATGTATATATATATATATATATATATATATATATATATATATATATATATGCTTAGAGACACATGTACATGTAAAGGTGCACAGGTCATTGCATGACTTCACACTCAAGCATGGGCACACACAAGCTCCTACATACAAAAGCACACAGGACTCGCACAGCTACGATCTCAGCTGAGTGGTGGCACGGGCTGTGGCAGTAGCCACAGCCAGCTTTGGGCAATCATCGGCATCTGTCTGAAGCCCCAGATTAGCTTTCTGGACAGTGACTGTGTCCAACAGTTGTCACCTGTCATCTAGAATTTGAGGCACTGAGAACTGACAGGCACCAGCACTAGGGAGCTGCAAACATTCTGCACTCAGCACTGGGCGTGGGGAGAGAAAACTTGAGTCACAGGATGTGCCAATTTCTATATGCAAATGCTCCTTCACGGCCAATTTCAGGTGACCAGTGCGAGGCCACTGCAAGTGAGGCTAGGAAGAGACACTAACAGGCAGCTCTCATAACCAGCACCAGCCAGCTCTGGGACTAGGCCACCCAAGCCGTGTGAATCAATCAAGACCCAGGATGCTCAACGCCAACAGGAACGGAAATGACACATGTCTCATCGCCCAGCCCAGACCCATTTATTCAATTGAAAATATTCAGCCAATAACCTAGAACAATGGAAAATCATAGAAAGAAAAAATTCCCCCTGACTTCTCGCACATATTTTAGTTAACTAATGTGGAATTTTTTTCTGTCCATATGTTGGCAAAATGACAGATTTACAGTGTGCACTAGGGGAGACATCCACTCTTTTGCTTGCTTTTTTTTTGGTTCTGTTTATTGTAACATTAAACAGTTTCATATCACACTAAGTTCAGATAAAGGGGGATCTTATAGAAATGCACCCTAACCTCCATGAGGCCAATGTGGAAGGATGTTCTGACTCGCACATAGGACACTTTTGCATTAGGGATTAATGGTAATTGAACCCTTGGGAATGGCTGGTTCGGGGGAGCAGAAGCAAACTCCCCACCCTAAGCAATCATAAGGCCTTCTGCCCACAGCAAACTCATACACTGCACTGCAAAACCCTCACCAAACAACTTCTTTTCATTCTGTTCACCCAATTGTTTGTGGCTCACATTTTTATTAGGTTTTCTGGATGTGAACTTGAGAGGACTACCAATGCAAATGGAGAAGCTCCAGTTACGGTCCATTTGAAAAACTGCCCAACATAGGAAAGAGAAAACACAGTTTATGCAAAAGCAACAGAGCCTCCAACAATATGTTAAGATTATAATATTCTTGAGGGAGGCAAAATCCTCCATTCTAATATAAAATACACAATTGGTGATCTCTGTACCATTAAGGAAGTGCTCAGCTGAAGGAACCAAGTACCCTCTGGATAGCTAATTTCCTTTACAGAGAGGCAATTCACAAATGCAGGCAGAGGCTGGAACTAGAGTATCCCCCCCGCAAGAATGCCGGTGCCCATGAGAAGCCAGAGTTCAGGTATCGGGGCCATCCTGAAGCTGTGGGACTATCAGAGCCTGGGTTCAGGAAGCATCATCTTCCTTCCAACCTCGGATCAATGTTGAACTCCAGCTTCTTAGAGAAAAGGACTGCAGGCTCTGGGTGAGGCCACTCTAGTTGGGTGCCACACCCCCAGGCTCAGTCATAGACACATGCAGACACTGGAAAGGGACATCAAAGGACTGGTTACTCCATCCCAGCCCAACCTCAAGGGGCTCCAAAATGAGGAAACCAAGACTGGGGAAGGTGAGTTTGCACTCCTTCCCAGAGCTGGAGGACAGAGGGGTCAAGACCAAGCGCAGGTTGTCCCAGCTCCAAGTTAAATTATCTCTCCATATCAGGAAGATGAACCAATGCTGTGCTGTCCAAAGCACTCCTTCCATAACAGACAAAGAATGCCCCCCTTTTGAATTTGAAAAATACCAGCATTCCACATTGTGCATTTTCTAGAAACCCATGCATTGAAAGAAATGAGATGAATCTGCTTGTTCAGGTAGCAGTGGGGACAGTACAAAGGGAAAGAGAGCAGGTACCGGAACCTGCAGTCTGTGCCCCAGAATTCACAGGGAGACAGGTTCCCGCGGCCCTCCGGCTGCTTCCTTCCTGTACCAATGGAGGGCAAATTACTTAACCTCTCTGTATCCCAGTGGCCGTGATGTGTAGGCTAGAGTTGATGATAGGAATCCCCATACCTAACAGGCATCACTGTGGCTAGCGTTTGATGAGATAACCAGGAGCCTGGTGAAACCCAGTACCTGGTGAAGGTCAGCGGTTTGCAGCCATTTCTCTATTTCATTAATCCTAAGATAGTTATCTTTTTATCTGCTGTATTGTTTGTACATCTGGCCATCTTTGATATCCTAGTATTGTGTCAAATTTTGATGATACATCCTACAATTAATGGAACCTTGATTCTGGTGACATACGGCATTGTAATTGCCATTAAATTACCACTAAAGAGATATGATCATAAAATAATAGAGACTGATCCCAAGAGCTATGGACAGCAAGTAGCTTTCTTATCTAATAATAGCTTGGCACAGATTTTCCCAACTGGGAGACTCCCCCAAGAGCCTCTGTACCATGGCTGAGAGAGATGAAGGTCACCCCGTGGTCCTGACAAACTTTCTATAGATATGTCTTATTTTAGGCAAACCCAGGGTGCAAATATCTAGGTTCCTGTTTGAAAATTAATGACTAGGTGACACTTCAAAAGAGAAGAGCATTACAAAAGTATCCAAAGCAGTATTTCTCAATATGTTTCATTGAAACCCAGACCCACAATAAGTCTTTCTAGGCAATTTGGTCCTGGTCAATGAAATTTTAATGTTAAAGACACATGGGATATTGATTTATGCATTATTTCTATATCTCTGTTTTATGCATGAAAAGAGATCTATGCTAGACCTAGGTTGCACACACCTGTACTCCCAGTGACTCGGGAAGCTGGAACAATAGGATTGCGAGTACAAGGCCAGCCTCAACAACTCAGCAAGGCCCTAAGCAACTTGGTGAGACCCTGTCTCAAAATAAAAATAAAAGGATGTAGCTTGGTGTTAAAGTGCCCCTGGATTTAATCCTCAGTACCAAAACTGCAACAAAAAAGAATACTACAGCTATTCTGAGTCTCTTATTTTTCCAGATGAATTTCATGATTGCTTTTTCTATTTCTATGAGGAATGTCATTGGAATTTTTATTGGAATTGCATTAAATCTGTATAGTGCTTTTGGAAATAGGATCATTTTGATAATATTAATTCTGACTATGCAAGAACAAGGAGATCTTTCCATCTTCTAAGGTCTTCTTTGATTCCTTTCTTTAGGGTTCTGTAATTTTTATTATATAGATCTTTCACCTCTTTTGTTAAGTTGATTCCCAAGCATTTAATTTTATTGAGGCTATTGTAAATGGGGTAGTTTTCCTTGTTTCCCTTTCTGAGGATTTGTCACTGATGTACAGAAATGCCTTTGATTTATGGATGTTGATTTTATATCTTGCTACTCTCTGAATTCATTTACTAGTTTTAGAACTTTTCTGGTGGAACTTTTAGGATCTTCTAGGTATAGAATCATATCATAAGCAAATAGTGGAAATTTGAGTTCTTCTTTTCTTGTGTGTATCTGCAGAATAGCTAAAGCAATCCTTAGAAGAAAGAGTGAAGCAAGTGGCATCACTATACCAGATCTTAAACTATACTACAGAGCATAGTAACAAAACAGCCTGGTATTGGCACCAAAATAGAGTAGAATGGTACAGAACTCAACTCAAAATTGATCAAGGACTTAGAAGTAAAACCAGAGACTCTGCATCTAATAGAAGAACAACTAGGCCCAAATCTTCATCATGTGGGATTAAGCCTCAACTTCCTTAATAAGACTCCTGTGGTGCAAGAATTAAAATCAAGAATCAATAAATTGGATGGTCTCAAACTAAAAAGTTTATTCTCAGCAAAAGAAACAATCTGTGACGTGAATAGAGAACCTAACATCTTGGGAGCAAATCTATACCCCTCACACATCAGATAGAGCACTAATCTCTTATATAAAGAACTCAAAAAGCTAAAATAAACAAAAAAACAAATAACCCAATCAATAAAAGGACCTGAACAGACACTTCTCAGAAGATGATATACAATCAATCAACAAATATATGAAAAAAATGCTCATTATCACTAGCAATTAGAGAAACACAAATCAAAACCACTCTAAGATTTTATCTCACTCCAATCAGAATGGCAGCTATTATGCATTCAAACAACAATAAGTCTTGGCAAGGATGTGGGGGAAAAGGTACACTCATACATTGCTTGTGGGACTGCAAATTGGTGCAGCTAATATGGAAAGCATTATGGAGATTTCTTGGAAAATTGGGAATGGAACCACCATTTGACCCAGCTATCTCTCTTCTCAGTCTATACCTAAAGGACTTAAAATCAGCATACTACAGGGACACAGCCACATCAATGTTTATAGCAGCAAAATTTACTATGGCTAAACTGTGGAGCCAACCTAGATGTCCTTCAGTAGATGAATGGACAAAAAAAATGGGGCATGTATACACAATGGAATATTACTCAGAAATAAGAGAGAATAAAATTATAAAATTTGCAGAAAAATGGATGGAGTTGGAAAATATAATGCTAAGTGAAGTTAACCAATCCCCCCCCCAAAATGCCAAATGTTTTCTTTGATATAAGGAGGTTGATTCATAGTGTTATAGGGGGAGGGAGCATGGGATGAATAGACAAACTCTACATAGGGCAGAGGTATTAGAGGGGAAGGGAAGGGGCATGGGGCTAGAAAAGATGGAGGAATGTGATGGTAATTATTATCCAAAGTACATGCATGAAGACACAAAATGGTGTGAATATATTTTGTATACAACCATAGATATAAAAAATTGTACTCTATATGTGTAATAAGAATTATAATGCATTCTGCTGTCATATATAAATTTTTTAAAAACTGAAAAAAATGAATATTATGTTTTGCACACATGTATCCCCTCAAATTTTCACCCTATGTGCAATCTCCCTCCTTTGATAATGTGTGCAATAGATACAGATTTTAAAGGATATTTAAAATACTATGTGACTCAAAACACTTTAATTTGTACTCAGTGTTTCCATGAAAAAAAAAGCCATGAATAGGAAGTTGCACAAATATGGTATTTGATATGATATGTCTCAGTGAGGTGTCCAAACTCATGTTTGTTACAGGGTAATTCTGTCTTGTTATTTTTATATCGTACTACCAGAGTTATACACCAGAAAAGTGGGACACATCTAAGCCATGCTTAATTTCCGTAGTTGAAGAAAATTATAGACACTTTTTAAATGTGTGTAACAGGTTTTTCCAATAGCGTATTCAAATAATCATATTAACATTATTTTTCCAATATCTCTCCAGTATTTTTTCTTTCTCACATTGTTATCTTCCTAGTAGCTGAAATCAACATCCCAATCAATAATTGTATTATTCTCAGGTATTTTGTATAGTTTTACCATATGTCAGTGACTTTTCCATCACTCTAACAAATACCTGAGATAAACCAACTTATTTAAGGTTTCTTTTTGACTCACAGTGTTGGAGGTTTCAGTCCATGATCAATTAGCCCTGTTTGGGGCCTGTGGCAAAGCAGCTCATGATAGCAGAAATGAGTGGCAGAGTAAAACTTCTCAACTCATAGCCAGGAAGTGAAAGAAAGGAAGAAGGAAATTGGAGGTCCCAGTATCTCCCTCAAGGGCACACCCTCAGTGACCTCAGCACAACCGACTGGCCCCTCCTTGAGGGTTTCCTGTGTCCAGAGACCTCACTGGGAACCAAGCCTTTACTCCATGTACTTTTGGGAAACAGTCCAGATCCAAACTATGGCAAACCCCAAGGTCAGATTCCACAGTCTCACAGACCAGGGTCCAGAGGAAGGACTCCTGAAGAAGCACTGATAGCTGTGTGGTTTCCTACTTCCTGCTTCCTGCTTCCTGCTTCCCACTTCCTGCTTCTAGCTTCTGGCTCTGAGAATCCATAGTAACAGGAAGAATGGGCTCCTGGCCGAGGTGTAGGGTCTCTACTCAGAGTACACAGGGGGGAAAGCCAGGCAGTGGCTTGGTCCAGATGACAGGCCAAGGCACCCAGGAAGTGAGCTCTACCAAGCTGGAAAATTTCACAAGAGGAGAAAAAAGAGAAAACCAAGAGTGAGATAAGACGGGAAGGAAGCAGCCACCTTTTAGGGCAGAACTTTGAGGACATGGTGTACTCTGTCCTGGAGCTGCAACGGAGAGACCCTGGTTGCCTAACTGAGCTGGGGGCCATGTGATCAGTAGCCTGGCATGGCCTCTGTGGCCCACACTTCTTGTTATAATTCCCTATTCCCTGGCCACTCTGGAGTAGGCTGGCAGTAGTCCTTGGGGACTCCTCTACCGTGAGTAGGATTTTGGGGTGGACCAGAGGCCAGACTGAGCTGCTCCCCCACCACACCCAACTTCTCAGAAACTAGGGAGTTTAGCTGGATGTGTGAAAGATCATGTGAACTGCTGGTGGTGTGGGCTTACTACAACCACTATGAAAGCATAAGAGGAGGTTTCTCAAGAAGTTGAAAACAGAATGACCATATCCTACAATCCCACTGCTGGGTTTATATACAGAACCAAAATGTATCCATCCCATCACAATTTGAAATAGTTAAGACTAGGAATCAGCCTGCATGTCCATATACACATAAGGAAAAGTAGAATCCCATCGTTTTCAGCAAGATAAATGAAGCCAAAGGACATTTAAGTGGAATAAGACAGACACAGGGAGATGAGCGCTGCATGCACTCTCTCATATGTAGAAGCTGTAAAAGTTGCCCTGCATATAAAATAGTGATTGACAGGAGTTGGGACGTGTCTTGGGGAGGGGAAGGGCAGACAAAGGAAGTCTGGATTTTACCAGTGCATACCGTGTGCATGTGTGAGGTGTCACATTGCACCCCACTATTATGTACAACTAATACATGTTAATAAAAAGAAACAACAGAAAGAGAGATCATGTATAGAGTCCAGAGCCTTCTATTCCACAGTATAAATTACCTACCATGTTTAAAATAAAAACAAACCAAAACAATAGCTTGCTAGAATTTTTACTCACATTTTGGCTTAGGACAGGTGTCTGGAAGACTCTGGGGACATCTGTCCAGGTGAGCCTCAGGAAAACAGGGACCTTCTTAGAGCCTCCTTTCTTTCCCAGGGCTTGGAGGCCCTCTGTTCCCCATAGAAGGACTTTCCCAGTGTGACAGCATATACTGTGTTGTGTATCCTGACATTGGCTGCCTCCGAAACAAAATCCCGTTTTCCTCATCTCATTCAATTTAGCACTATTTACTTCTAATTCAGGACCTGTCTAATTCTATCTGAGCCTTATGTTTCAGTCCAAGAATTCTTTCTTCTGAGAAGTCTCTTGACTAATTTCAAAAGGTCTAACTATAAGTTTTCCTTCCCAATCTGCTTCCAGGGAAAAGGCCCTCTAAATATAATAATCATCCTTATCAAGGAGCCCAGGAGCAGTTCTTGCTTATTTCTGAATCATGGGTGTCATTTCTCTGGCAGTCCTTAAAAGTATTCAAACATTTCAATCCTTACTTCCTGTTTAGATTAAGGAAGGCACTTGGATTAACCCTCCCAAAACTACAAGCATGCTTCCCATAGCACCTGGTCCTTCACTCCATTCCAGAGTGCAACCCTTGTGGGGCTCTGTATGTCCTGTGGTATCTTTCTTTCCTAGGCTATGGATATTGTGATTAAACTGCTACCAATCTCATTTCTTCAGTGTGAGGTGTCATGTGTTCAACCACATTCATAAACCTAAAATGAAAATCCCTCTCTCATCAATGGAGGTAAAGAGGAGAGAAACAAAATACAAGTGGTGTACTAGAGAATATACCTTATTGCCAGAGCTAAATTTTAATAAATATTAATACATAATTGATAATCACATAATTCTGGGTAGGAGATGGCAGGAGCTGAAATATACATAAACTTTCATTTTTTTCCATTTTAATACCATGATTTGGGAAGAATTAAAGGAATGCAGTTGTCTGTCAGGTGGTTCCATAGCTATTGTCAAATATAATTATTTATTTTTCTAGACCATGAAATAAGCCAGGATGTACAAGTTTAAGTTGCACTAAAAGGATTTATTGCTAAACTAGTTTTCTTCCATAAATAAATTTTATTGCAACATAGCCATTTATAATCATTTATGTGTTGTCCATTAGCTTTCATACTACAACTGCAGAGTTGAGTAGTTTTAACAGAGACTGTATGACCTGAAAAGCCAAAAATATTTATTATCTGACTCTTTAGGGAAAAAAATTGTTGAACCCTGACATAAAGGAAGGATATTCTATTGTTTTATGATTTAAGAAATAGGTTTCACTGTATAGAATTGTTATGAGAGCACATGACAGCTTAGTTTAAAGAGCAAAGCACTCTGTTTTATTCAAATATCTTGAATATATATATCATATTCTTGATTCTCCAACGTTTATTATGGCACAGAGTAGACAACTCACTAATAGTTGAAAGAAAGGCTGAATACAGTTAGAGCCTGTCTTATATACATCTAAACACTATCCTAAAATATCAGAGAGAGGTGGATGGCCATATAAAATTTATTTACCTCTTTCAAACAATGAAAATCATAGGCTGAGGCTGTATTTCAGTGGCAGAGCACTTGCCTAGCACATGTGAAGCACTGGGTTTGATCCTTAGTGCCACATAAAAATACATACATACATACATACATACATACTGTCCATCTACAACAATAAGAAAAATTATTAAAAGAAAGAATGTAAATCACAGCAATCTGGTTTAAAGATCTTAATTGACTTTGGCTTTCAATTCTAGAATGGAGTAATATTTAATTCCATAAAATAAACATTTCAATAGCTTGCAAAAATGTTGAACTGAGTATTAGGAAAGTAATTACTAGGCATTGGAAAGGGTGGGGTTGATACAGGGAGGGCAGATAATGGCTACAGAACACAGAAAGGTATAAGTTCTGGTGTTCTACAGCACAGTGGGATGAATAGAATTCAGAAAAATCTATCATCTATTTTATTTTAATAAGATCTAGAAGAGAGAAACTTGAAGAC
The DNA here is from genome assembly GCF_052094955.1 of Ictidomys tridecemlineatus. NCBI lineage: Eukaryota > Metazoa > Chordata > Mammalia > Rodentia > Sciuridae > Ictidomys > Ictidomys tridecemlineatus. Next base: position 29,860,986 of record NC_135492.1, read on the forward strand.
TCCAAAAATAAATAAAGGATAAGAAGGAAATGTTACTTCACCTTGATTTGAATTGTGTATGCTGTATGCATGAGTTGAAATATCACACTAAACTTCAGTGATACACATAATTAATAATGTTCATCAAAAAATAGAACAATAAGTGTTCTAATGGTCCAAGAAAAGGAGGCTGGTTTTATAGACAAATAAGTATTTGAGAAAAAATAGAAAAAACACCAGTTTATTCATTTAAAAATTGTTTTCTTTATATGGCAGGGACAAGGTGCCAGGACAATAGAAAAATTACTGATTAAATAACATCAAATTACAATAAGTTTATTTATTTATTTATTTTTCTTAGTTTTTATTATTTATTTTATTGCCTCATTTCAGTTATACATTACAGTACATTTAATTTTATATAATTATTAAGCATGAAATATATTTTATGCAATTGGAACCCCATTCTTATGGATGTACATGATGGTGGGATTCACTATGGTGTATTCATATGTGCACATAGTAAAATTATGTCAGATTCATTCCACTGTCTTTCCTTTCCCTATCTCTCCTTCATTCCCTTCATTACCCCCCTTTTAACCTACTGAATATCTATTCTTCCTCTTTCCCACCTCATTATCATGGATTAACTTCCACAGAGCAGTGAAAACATTCAAAAATTCACTTTGGTGGAACTGACTTATCTCACTGAGCATGATATTCTCCAATACATCCATTTTCCAGCAAATGCCATAATTTCATTCTTCTTTATGGCTGAGTAATATTTCATTGTGTAAATGTACCACATTTAAATTATCCATTCATCTGTTGAAGGACAAATAGGTTGGTTCCATAGTTTAGCTATTCTGAGTTGAGCTGCTATAAACATTGATGTGGCTGCATTACTCTAGTATGCTGATATCAAATCCTTTGGACATATTCCAAGGAGTAGGATAGCTGGGTCAAACGGTGATTCCATTCCTAGCTTTTTGAGGAATCTGCATACTGTGTTCCAGAGTAAAAACCAGCATGTCCAAATTTAAGATGTACTAAAAGTGATTTTTAATGAAACTGATTTTTAAAAGCACCTTTTCCTGAAGACTCTTATTCAATAGGTGTCAGGTAGGGCTTTTTACCTGTGTTCCAGTGAAGTGGCACCCCCTTTCTCCACAGAAAAGCCCTCTTCACCATGGCTCATTTTAGGACTGTCAGCAAAAGAGTCCATTGTAGATAAACTTCCTATTTTCATGGCACCCTGTTTACTTGACCACTGGCCAAGAAGATACCAGCACTCCAGGTGCTGGACACCACCTTACTACTTTTTCACAAACGTATCCAGTACAGTACGTTGAAGAAATGTGCAAACAAGGCCTCTGGCCTTGAGCTGGGCTTCACAGAGATGTCTACATTTTTAAGATGTTACAAATGGGCTCCATGGTAACAGCTGGCAGGGGGAGGATAGAAAGAAGAGAAGAAGCTCTCCCCTTCTCAGGTGTTGTCCTTGAAGAGTTAACATGCCCAGAACAGTTAAAGAAAAAGCTCCTTGTATGTGAACTTCTGCAGACTGTGAACTTCTGAGCCCCTCCGCTTATATGTTGCGTATAAAACTCTGAAACTACCTGAACTCGGGGTTCAGGGGGATTGATTGATTACAGCAAAGGCTGTACCCTCTGAACCTGGCTGCAGCCAAATAAAACTGTTTCCTGCTATCTTTGATGCCTTGTCTCATTTGTCCCTACAACACCAGCTTGCTCGAGAATCATGACTCTATGCTTGAGTGTAGCCAAACATATGCCTGGAAGGAGAGAATTTGATCACCTCTGCACAGTAGTATGTAGTATTTCATTTATCATCCCTATTCTACTTTTTCCTCATATCATAGTTTTTTTTTCCCTTTCTCTTCTTCCTACCTTATTACTGTTGCAAGTTAATAAAACTTATAGGAAAGACTTCAACTGCAGGTTATAAAAGAGGGCAGTAAGATAATGAATCTTTAAACCAAAATTCTTGTGTCCTGGAGTTGCAAAAGGGTAAAAGGTAAAGTATTAGAACTTAGAGCTTCTCCAAAATGGTTATAATTCTAAGACACCATTAAGGGTGATATAGGGAGTAGTCTAATCAAAATGATTGAAGTAGCATTAAGGATAAAGTGTCATTTCTGCTAAAGAATTTTGAAATATTCAGAGATTTTCCTCTCCAAAAGCTTACATCATAAATGTAATCTTTACATGTAATATGTTTAAAGCCCATCAAAGTATAGCTTATAAAAATAGGAAAATATATCTGACACTCAGTGTACATCATTATTGTTTGGTAATGTATTATTATTAATAGTATTTCTACCAACTGGGAGTAGTTTATTATATTTGTAATATAAATGATTAAAGAAAAAAACTTTAGTGAGGTGAATTTGCAAACCCCAGGTTTTAAGTAATGGAAAACATCATGTATGTAAATGTAATTGTTTAAAATATAAAACATGATCTAGTTTAAATCATTTAATCAGAGATTGGCAATGGTTCTGAAATGTCATGTTTCCATTTTAAAGATGTTAAAATTCATTACTATATTAGATTTATGTTTTTAAAATTTTTTGGACATTGGAATTAGGCCCAGAGGAATTTTGAAAATCAAAACTGACAGTACATATTTAAACATCATAACCACTCAGCAATTATGCTTAGCTGCTATAGTCTCATTCAATAACTCCACAATCTAGGAACTTGTGTGCATATTGAGATTCCTATGGAAGTTATAGCATTAATGAAATTGAGTTTTAAATTTCCCTAGGCTCAACCTAGACATTAAGAATATAAATGTAAATTGACAGAGAAGAACTAGCAGCCATGAATACTAACACTCAAATCACATTCATTTTTATTTAAATTTTACACATACATCAGGAAAACAATTTATCCTCCTTTCCTCTAAAGAAATTATATTAATAATTTTGGCAGTCTTCCTGTAATGGAACAACATGCAATGCAACATCTTTACATTAGTAAGATAAGAAAAGAGGCATACTGAAAACTAATGCTTTATCAAGAACATATTTACTTTGTTTGTGGAATAATTTTAGAGATTGAACCTAAATAGTCTACCCCTGAAATTAAGGATATCCAAAGGCTTAAAAGCATAAATTGAATACACTTATTAACCAACATTCTGTTAATAGCATATATCATTATATGTGTGTGTATCAAGTACAAGAAAAGCAGGCATAAAATAAGTAGATGAAGTAACAACAACTCTATAAAATGATGTAGCTAGTAGTTTTCTCCTTATTTTTAATGAGATTCTGCTATGACCAGAGAGGATTATGTGTTATTTATTTGGCTTTATTGCCCCCTTCTTTCTTTCTTTTTTCCTTTTGTTCTTCAAATCATAAAGAAAAATGAAACAATAACAAACTGCCAGTTATTCAGTGTTTGGTTTACTTACATTTGCTAAAGGCAAGGGTCCCTAACAGGTGTATAGTCAGGTAAAAGGAGTTTGGGGCTCCTTGGTGGATAAGTGTATAGTGAGGGTCAAACCCTGCTGGGAATTAAAGTTAGAGATGTCTGGTTCATGACTGTTTTCCAAGGCAGTTTCCCCACCTAATTTCTTGTGGATTTCTCTTATGGATACTCCTCTCTGACATAAGGTTGTTCCTTGGTATTACAGATAACTTTCCTCTAGTAAATACAAATACTTTCTTAAACTTAATTCTCTTTTTATGATAACCCAAATCTACAAACAATTTTCCATTACACCCCAGAAAGAGAAATTATATCAGTAAAAATTATATCAGTGAACAGTAAATTCTAGGTAGTAGGAAGCTTTTCTTCATATAGGTTCATAGAGGTGAGTTGTGAATAGAGGCACAGGCCTGCAATTCTAGATACCTGAAAGGGAGGCTGAGGCAGGAGGATTAATTTTGAGGCCAGCCTGGGCAACTTAGTGAGAACCTGTATCAAAATTTAAAAAAATTTAAAAAGGCTGGAGATGTAACTAAATGGTAAAGCACCCTCAGGTTCAATCCCCACAGTTCATATAGGTGGGAAAGGCATACAAATAACTTTGTAAATACAAATTTTTTTTATAAAAAGATTGAAAGAGAAAGAGGGATGTTTTACTTGAAATATGTCAAAACATAATATGAAAAGATAATAGAGCATGGTTTTAGTTCAAAGAAAGTCACTCAAATCAGGGGGACAGAGCAAGATTTTTTTTTAAAAAGATCACACTTAAAAAGGTGTGCTAATATTGGTTCATAATGAACTTCATATCACTGAGAAAAAGATGGATTTGTCAAAAAAGAAAAAGTGGCCTATCAAGTGGAGAAAGAAAATAGTCGGCCCCCCAATTAAAACCAGGAACAAAAACTTTAAAGTTATGATTTTTACAAAGTATTAAAAACAATAGAAGAAAATAATGTTTATGTTTAAAATTTGTTGGGTGTTAAGTTCTTCCTAAGCAAAGTATATAACCTAGTCTCCATGAAGAAGACTGAGACACCTGATAACAACAGTTGATAGAATGAGAGAAAATATATACAAAAGATTATTGAAAATTTTAAAAATAAATATATGTAAATAACACAACATAAACATGAAATTTATTTTGTGTGATAATTCATTACCAAAATAACATGAAATCTATGAGAAAATGATATAATAGACTCTTTACAAAAGGAAAAGTCATACCTTTTGAAAAAATTTCAATTACTAACAATCAAGCAAATTTATATTAAAACATCAATGACATACTTTTGTCCAATACCATTGTCCTTGAATCTTAAACTGCTTATGATGTAAAATATTGAGTATAGGGTAAGTGGACATTTTCACACACTCTTGTTGAAACCTTATTAAAGGGATAGTCAGCAGTATCTACCAAACAGAATTTGGTCCATTAAATCCACTCTAAAGACATATTTTAAAGAAATTATCATACAAGTGCACAAATATTGAAATTAAAAATAAAAGAATGAATTCAGGAAGGATTATTGTAACATTATTTTCAATAAGAAGTAATTGGAAATAATCTGAGGACCAAATATTAGAGAAATGGTTAAAGAAATTATAGTATATACACATAGCAGTATCAGGTTATTTTTTAAACGAGGTAGATCTATCTATATTTATTGATGGCACATCAATAAGTATAGATCTATACATATTAATGTGCTATCTTGCTGTATTTTGAGTTAAAAAAGCAAGTTTCAGAACCTTCCATATAAGGTGATCCAATTTAGGCAAGGAAATGCATATGAACATATTAGATACATAAATGTATAGAAATACATAGATTAAAGAAATGCATGCCAAATTATTGTAAGGGAAAACTAAGATAGCTATAGCAGAGTAGATGTGGGAGTAGTAATGTGATCTTTGGCAAGTTATGTAAGTTCTCTATGAGTCAGTTCATCTACAAAATGCTTACTTCAAAGACTTTTTGTGAGGATAAAATGAAGCAATGTATGTAAAACACTTAAAATGAAGCCTGGCTATCAACTTCCTTAATAAGACTCCCAAAGTGCATGAAGTTAAACCAAAAAAAAAGTGGGATGGCATCAAATTATAAAGCTTCTGCACAGTGAAGAAATGGTTAAATGTGTAAAGAGATAGCCTACAGAATGGGAGAATATCTTTGCCACCTGCTCTTCAGATAGGGGGTTAATATCCAGAATATATAAATAATGCAAAAACATCAAGAAACCAAATAACCCAAATAATAAAATGAGCAAAAGATCCAAACAGTTACTTCTCAAAAGAAGAAATACAAATGGCCAATAAATATATGAAAAAAATCTTCAATATTTCTAGCAATCAGAGACCTATAAATCAAAAATATATTAAGATTTCATAGTACTCCAGTCAGAATGGCAATTATCAAGAATACAAGTAATAATAAATGTTGGCAAGAATGTGGGGGGAAATGTGCACTCATACATTGTTGATGGGACTGCAAAGTACTACAACTACTCTGGAAAGTGGTATGGAGATTCTTCAGAAAACTAGGACTGAAACACCCATATGAAACAGTAATCCCACTCAGGTTTATATCCAAAATATCTAAAATTTGTATACTATAAGGATTCAGCTACATCAATGTTTATTGCAGCACAATTAAAAATAGCCAAATGATGGATCCAAATTATGTGCCCTTCAACCGATAAATGGATAAAAAAGTTATATATATATTATACACACACACACACACAAACACACACACACACACACACACACACACACAATGTATACCCATTTCAGAAGAATGAAATTATGGCATTTGCCAGTAAATAGATGAAAATGGAAATGATAACACTAAGTGAAATAAGCCAGACCCAGCAAATCAAACGTTGAATGTTTTCTTTGATATGCACAAGCTAGACCAAAATAAGGAAAAGAAAGAAGAATATGGGAGGATTCTATGAAAATGGAAGAGAGATGAGTGGAGTGGAGGAATGTTATTAAAGGGGAGGGAGGAGGGACAGGAAAAGGGAAAATTGGTGGAATGTATCTGATCTAAATTTTCTATGTACATACATGAATATACCACAGTGAATCTCACCTTTATGTGTATCTATGGCATTAATTTTAAAAATACTATAAGTAAATAGAAGAAAGATCAGTAGAGAAAAAGGAACAAGGAGAGGGAGGATGGAAGGAAATGGGGAAAATGGGGACTGAATAAGAACAAATTATATTTCATGCTTTTATAATTATGCCAAAATGAATCTTAATGTTATGTGTAACTTAAGTGAACTAATAAAAATTCAGACTGAACATAGTATATGCTTACTATGTAAGAATTTGCTATTATTATGTTACTTAAATATATTTCAATAAGAATCCATTCATAGATTGGCTATGCAATAAAAAAGAACAAAATGAGAAATGAAAATGAACATGGAACAGAAATATATCTAAATTCAAAAAAGAAAAAAAGGAAAAAAAATAATTCCCCTATACTGTAATTTAACTATACCCTATTCCAGGAGAACATGAGATCCATGTTACATATCTTCTTCTTCTCCCTCCTCCTCCTCCTCCTCCTCCTCCTCCTCCTCCTCCTCCTCCTCCTCCTCCTCCTCTTCTTCTTCTTCTTCTTCTTCTTCTTCTTTTTACTTGGATTGAACTCAGGAGTGGTTTACCATTGTGCCACCTCCCCAACCCTTTCTTATGTTTTATTTTGAAAAAGGGTCTTGCTAAGTGGCTTAAGGCCTCACTAAATTGCTGAGGCTGGCTTTGGGCTTGTGATCGTCCTGCCTCAGCCCCCTGACCTTCTGGGGTTACAAGTGTTCACCACCACACCTGGCCAATGATATCTATCTTAAATTGTTCCTTTGATAGAAAGAAAATCATGGCTACAATATTTTGCAGAACCTTTTATCAATAGATGAAGCCAATTCTCTACCCTTTGGTCCAAACTACTCCTGTGATTTTCTTTGAGCAACAGGATGTGACAGAAGCAATATGTTATGTTCTGGAGCCTAGGCCTTTTGAGGCTTTACATATTCTACCTTTGCTATCATGGGATGCTGCCCTGACTCTGCCATATAAGGCAATTAGTGTGGCCTATTAGGCAGTGAAAGACCTTATGGTGGAGAACTGGGGTCTAAGGCATCCAGGCAACACCAAGCACCTCTTGCCAGGCAAGATTGAGTCCACATTGTACATTCCCTGTCCATCTTTCAATTAAATGTAGCTGAACAAATGTACTGGTGGAAAAAAAAAGTAGATCAAAGTGCAATCACAGAGTCATGAGAAATAATAAATTGCTATTGTTTTGAGTCACTAAGTTTTAGGGTCATTTTTTATGGAATAATAATTAACTCATACACAAGATATGAGCTGTCACTGAGTGGGACCACATGGAGAAACCTCAGTTAATCCAGCCACTATAGCTGAAGCACTAGATATATAGGTGAGGCTACATGGGAAGAGCTCAGCTCCAGGATACCTGAAGGCAGCCACTTTCATAAGCCCAGACAAGTCCAAAATAAAGATTCCCACAAAGCTGTGAGAAATGGTAGGTTGCTGTTTTAAACTATACAGTAACTTTTATTAAGCAGCAATGTATAAATGACATCATAACCAAGAAGCCTAATTTACTAGATACTTAGGAAATTCAATAGTTTTGATATGGTTTGTCACCTAAGGTTTCTTATATTCAAAGCTTGGTCCCCAGTGTGTTAGTGTTGGGAGATGATGATTAGGTCATTGGGTGCGCTGCCCTTGGAAGAAATTGATGTAGTTCTGCTGACACCCTGGTTAGTTCTCTAGAGAGTGTTGTGATAAGGACACGTCCGGCTCCCAGCAGGGAGGAGCCTCCTGCCGCGCTCAGGTCCCCCAGAGGCTGCCCACCGCGGGACTGGGGTCCGCGTGCGGCACTGCACGGAGGTCGGGGTCCCTGGCCCGCGAGCCCTGCCCCGCCCGCCGGGCTCGGTGGGGGCCGCGCACAGCCCACGGCGCTTCCGGCCCCGCCCCGCGCCACCCGCCCGCCAACTTGGCTCTCGCCGCTGGGCAGCGCCGCCACGCCACAGAAGGTGAAGGAGCTGCGCGAGGCGTGCAGCCGCGGCACCGTGGTGCGCACGAGCGCTGCCAGCAGGCGCCCCCAGCGTGCCCACAAGTACAGGTAGCACAGCGTGATGAGCATGGCCGGCGCCCGCGGCCCTGGAGGCTCGCCCGCCGCGCTCCGCCCCGCTGGCCGGCTGGAAGTGGCGCGCCACAGACAAGCTGCGCGGGCAGGGGAGCGCGGGCACCGGGAAGGGACACCGCGCAGGGCAAGCGAGGCCGCGGAGGCGGAGGCCTCTGGGGCGGGTACCTGAGTGCAGTGATGCAGGGAGAAGCCCCCACGTGGGAGGTGTGCAGGGGTCGGTGAGGTCAGAGACTGCATCCAGAGGGCGTCTGGGAATTGGGGACGGCTGGCCAGAGGAGAAGGTGGGGTGGAAAGGAGGCTGCTCCAACGATGTGGGATGACAGGCTTCTGGGAGGCTGAAGCTGCACCCACGGAGGGATCCAGGAGGTGGTGGAGGCCATACCGTGGGTGGAGGGACAACGCAATGGAAGGGCCAGGTAGAGGCCCTGGAGTTTGGAGTAATAGAAAAGGGAGGTGTTCTGGGGAGGGGGAGTGTGATAGCTAGGATGTTTGGGGGGTTGTTATATTCCCAGTGGATGCTGGACCCTATGAAGCAAAGGCCAGTCTCCCTTAGGGGTGGAGATAGATATGGAAGCTGCTCAACACATATTGCTCACAAATAGCCAAAATTTGCTAATCCGTACCATACCAGGAATCAAAGAGCTAACACAACCTCCACCCAATCCAGCTAGGGAAATGAGTGAGGCAGTTTTTATTAGATGATGTTAATCCTTCATGCATGCAAAAAGGGATATGGGGTAGATTACATGAACTGACATAATGTAATAATTTTCTCTTTTTAAAATAAAGGCAGAGAACAGAAGTTGAAGACCAGTCAGCACCAAAAAGGCTGTACAAGGTGCTCTTGCCACATGTGGGTCACCAATGTGTGACCAGCAGAAAGAGGAAATATCACTTAGGATTCACAGTGTTCTTGTCCGACGAGGAATCATAATTATTACTATTACTGACAGGTATCTCCTGTGGAACCTCAATTCCTCAAAGGCAGTCTGTCACCAGTATCCTGGAACTCTTTTGAAGTACAACAAAGATCTTGAGTTGTTTGCTATCTTGGCCCTCAGAAGGTGGCATAATGCAGTGAAAACAATTAGGTCCACCCACTCCTAAATCTTTACTTAACTAAGGGTGGGTTTTTAAAGTACCCTGACCATTTGTCCATCTACTTTAACACAGCAGTGTAGAATACCCACTCTCAGAACCCCAGACTTCTGGTCACATGATGTAGTAGTTCTCTCCATTGCACATAGCAATAATAGGTTTTAAAACAGAGTCCAGAAAGAAATAGCTGGGCTCAAAAACAAAATAAGCATTGCTGTGGACCAGAAATAGAAGTCAGAGTGATGAGCAGAGGACTGAAGCACATCCTGCACCTCCCTATGGGACATCACTGGAGAAGGAAATGAATGAGTACCTCAAGGAGGGACTCAGCCCCTTCATGATAACCCAGGCTGTAGGTCAGAAATTAGTGGTAAAAGGGGGTTTACCAGACTTATAAATCCTAAATGTTTCACTTTCAGAAGCTTCCTTAAAGTTTGCTGGATTACAGTGGGAAAGAGCCACCTCCTCACCCTCCTAGAGATGGATAGGTTATCTACTCCTGAATGTCACCAACATCCCCAGTCTTTCCAAGTATTTTAAGGGTCTTGCAACCTCAGCTTCCCACAGACTTATGGAAGCTGTCTAGCTCTACCTGCAGATGTTTCGAGATGTCATGGTCTCAGAACATGGGAAAATAACATTTTGGAGTCAATCCTATATATCAGTTCTAGATTATAAGGAATGGGGACTATCATGGTTCAACATGATTAAGAAGTGGGTGAGCCCCCTTTCTAACATGTGATTTGAACAGCACTAATTTTTTTCTTCTTTCTTTCTTTTTTTTTTTTTTGTACTAGAAATAGCACTTGGGTCACTTTGCCACTGAAAAACACCCCCCAGCCCTTTATATTTTTTGAGATAATCTTGCTAAGTTGCTGAGGCAGACCTCAAACTTGACATCCTTCTGCCTCAGTCTCCCAAGTTGCTGGGATTGCAGGCATGCATCACTGTACAAGGCTTGAAGAGCACTGATATTACTCACGCCTAGGGAAGCAATAGAGGAAGGAAGATATAGCAGGACAGTAAGAGAGGTTAAACGATCACACAGCAAGCTCCTCTGTTCAGGATCCCTACCTACAATGACTTTGGTTGATGTTTCAGAGGGTCAAGGTACAGTTTAGCTTCATCATCTTCAAAGGAGAAGGGAAAGGTACAAAACTAAGACCTGGAGTGGATGTACCTGATCCTCATCCTACAGGCCCTTGGGACTCAAAGTGCAGCCCTTAGACCAGCAGCATCAGCACCACCTGGGAGCTCACTAGAAATGCAGGATCCTAGGCCTCACTAGACCGAAAATCAACATCTGCATTTTAACAAAATCCCCAGGTGACACAAACACAATAAGTTTGAGAAACACTGTTAAATCCACCTCTATTATACCCTATCTAGACATTTCCAAACTGTTGTAGAAGAGAAGACTACAGACTAGGAGTTTAAAAGCAAGCCTTTATGGTTTGTCAGAATACAAGTGTCATGGAAGCACACCTCAGTAACCCACCAGAATGACTGGCTTTCCTGGTAAGAGCTAGTCGATCCTCAGGAAGCCATGCCCTAGAAATAATAATTGAGTATAAGGCAAAGTGCCAGCCAAAAGGATGTCACCACCAGAGGGAGCTGTCCAGCTGCCCCCACCTGCCCCCCCCCAGATGGCAGTTCCTCCCCAGGAGACATTAATCAGGACCCCTCTGAGCTTGGAAAGTACTCAGTACTCTCAACAAATGGCCAGAGTTGAGAAATTAAAATCCCAGTCCAGTAGGAAGTGCTGGGTGGATGCTGAAATTTCAATATCTGTAACTGAATATTTTATTCTTAGCAGTTACAGTCTGTCTGTAGATGAAAGAATCCATTGCTTCCATCACCATGATGGAGTGCTCAAAACAGCTTAAAATGATATTCAGAGATCACAGGGGATCAGAATAACCATCTCTTTGAAAAAGCGTCCTCCAAAACAAAATAATTTAAGTAAACTGAAATCATGAGGCTTTTGTTGGCCAAAAAAAAAAAAAGCTATACAACATGAAGAGTCTTTCTTTGAAATTTGGGTATTTTTCCAAATAGGAAATTTTTTAATTAAATGCCTCTTAAATTTCCATAAATGATTCATTATAATTATATAATGAAGCTAAGAAATGTATTGATTAATTGTATTTTATTACATTTTGGCTACTTTTCTAATGTTGTTTATTGCTCTTAGAAGTTTGATATTTATCCAAAGAACTCTTGAGTTCTACACTAGAGTTGTTTCTAGGTAACACAATGATAATAGTAAAGAGAAAGCAAGATGTGAATTAAAAAGATAATTTCACCCCATTTTGTATAACTATAATGCACTGATGAGAACATTAAAAATAAAAAGATGCTTTCACATAAAACCTTAAGATCCTATCTTTAGTGTGCTATTCTTTCTTAATCATAGAGAAATCCAAAATAGTGATTACCTTCTTGATTTCCCTTTAGTTAAAGAAAAGACATCTCCTGATGCAACCTCAAGGTAATGCTAACTGGGAGAATCATTTGAATTTATTCACTTTAAGTCTTGATAGAACAATATGTAACATGATATTTAATTGCTAAGGGAATGTCACATGTTTTTAAAAGATGATCTTATAGGATCTTAAGTGTTACAGTATGTATAACATTTGTTCAGAAAAAAATTAAGTAAAATTTAAAAGTTTTAAGACCAAAACAGGATTGAGTAAAAGCATGTTTACCAGTAGTGTAAAGATATAAGAAATTATATGGTAGGAGGTGGAATTGGCATGTTTGGATAAAGCTCACAAATGCGTGAATCTTATAACTATGTTAAGTGAAAATAGATAAACAGGATTGTTTAAGATGAAACTTAGTATATTGTAGACAGAGCTACCACCTTCTAAGGACTTAAAGATACCAGCTATTTGAATTCCAGGACCCTTGAGATGAAAGCAAAGTGGACAGTAGAACCAGACTGTCCATCACATGAATATTTGAAAAGCCACACTGAACAAGAGATGAATTACTATGTTCCTCACTGGAATATTTTCTGTGTACCAAAGAAGCTAGGCAAAAAATATTGATCCCGCCAGATGCAATGGCACACGCCTGTAATCCCAGTGGCGTTGGAGGCTGAGACAGGAGGATCGCAAGTTCAAAGCCAGCCTCAGCAACTGTGAGGCACTAAGCAACTAAGTGATACCCTGTCTTTAAATAAAATACAAAATAGGGCTGGGGATGTGGCTGTGTAGCCAAGTGCCCCTGAGTTCAATCCCTGGTACAAAAAAAAAAAAAGTTTAGCAAGGCCCTAAGCAACTTAGTGAGATCCTGTCTCAAAAAGGACTGGAAATGTGATTCAGTGGTACTCCTGGGTTCAATCTCTAGTATCAAATAAATAAACAATTCTCTTTTCTAGCTCTGTCCATTGAGATGGCCTCAGAGCAACATTACTCCAAAGTGCACCCTGGTGCTCAGATCCTGGGATATCTCTAGTTTTTCCCATTAAAAGGAACTACAGGGGCTAGAGTTGTGACTGAGGGTTAGAGTGCTGGCCTAGCATGCATGAGGCACTGGGTTAGATCCTCAGCACCACATAAAAATAAAATAAAGCTATTGTGTCCACCTACAACTAAAAATTAAGTGTTTTTTTTTTAAAGGAACTATATGGACTGGGGTTGTGGCTTAGTGGTGGAGCGCTTACCTTGCATGTGTGACACACTGGGTTGTATTCTCAGATTGCATATAAACAAATAAATTAAAGGTCCATCAACAACTAAATATATATATATATATATATATATATATATATATATATATATATATATATATATATATATATATATATATATATATATAGTGTCTGTCTGTGTGTATAAAGGAACTAGAGATTCTTGAAGAAGGGGATGATGATAACAGTGTTTAGAAATAAATAAGGCAGGATATTATGTGAAGGAAAGCAGCAAAGGTTCAAATAAAAATGGGGCCAGTCAAAGCATTCAGGAAACAACCCCAAGGTGCACCCCTACAGAAATTAGGCCAATTCAGTATCAAATTCAAATATGTATGAAGAGCCATGAGTCCATGATTATCCTCACAAAAGTTCAGATATTCTGAGAGAATGTAGGATAAAAGATGTTACTGTCAAGTCTTACTATTTGGTTATGTTTGTAATATTGATGATTTATTGTATTAATGGACATTGGTAAATTGCAAATACGTCTCTTAGAAACGAGTTTCTGACCCACCAGGACATCAATACAAAGACCCCATAAAGCTATGATTCCAAGCAGAGAGAAATGCAGGAGATAGCCAAAATTTTAATCAGATCTGGTTTTAAGGCTTCTTAAAAGTTGGATGGTCCTAAAAATATGACATGGTACAAGATTCCATTAGGTCCAATGATCATAAAAATTAAATCCATCTGAGAACTCTTCAGCCTTTGTGGGAGCTGCAGGCTTCTGTGAACAAGCAGAAGGAAGCCCAGCAGCTATGCACATCCCAGCCTTCACATTTCCCAGTTTCAGTTACCCACAGCCAGCTGCAAACGAAAACTATTAAATGGAAAATTCTAGATAATAAGCAATTCCTAACTTTAAGATTGTACATTATTCTGGGTAGCATGATGAAATCTCATGCATCCAGCTCCATCCCAAAAGGATGAATAAAATCATCCTTTTGTTCAGTGTATTCACACTGTATATGCTACCTGCCCATTAGACACTTTGCCATCTCAATTATTAGATCAGCTGTTGAAGTGTCACAATGCTTGTGTTCAGGTGACCCTTATTACTCCAAAGTACAGGAGTAGTGATACTAGCAATCTGATTACAGAAAATTGTTATAATTGATCTGTTAAATTACTGTTATGAATCTCCTGCTGTGCCTTATTTATAAGTTAAATTTTATCATAGTTATGTATGTATGGGGGAAAAATCTGCAGTATCAGGCATTCCTAGGGGTCTTAGAATGAATTCCCTTTAGAAAACAAAGGACCACTATAATGTTATAACTTGAATCCAGAGAAGGGACTAAGTGATCACACTCAAGATTACAGAGAGGCAGTAGGTTTGTCTCATTAAAGACTCAGGAAAAAATTGTAAAATCTCTGATGGTTAATTATCTCAGTTACCAGGGAAAATAGTGTTTTCTTAAAGAGCTTTCACCTTCTAATCCAACAAGACTTTTAAAAAGGCTTGAAGAAATAAAACCATAAACTTACACTTATGGATTAATAAGGCATCTATGCATATCTGCTATCATATACACTTGAAATGTGATAGAAAATGCCGCTCTTATAGGAATAGCCTTTTAACTCTTAATTTGAAATGGGGACTTTTAAACTGAAGTCATATTAAATTGATAAACAGTATTGAAACATCTAAGAGAATGGTAGTTTTGCCATACTGAGAAATCAAATCTGCTAGATTTATAAGAATTGTATAATCAGGCAATTGAAATACCTAAAAAGAAAGTTTATGACTCGGGTCTGCACATCTACCTCATGGATCTCTTCTAATGGAAGTGAACAGTTGTAATCCATGAATATTCCAACCTAAGTGTGAACGGTGTGTCCACCAAGGAGGGGAAAGAAATCCAGCCTTCCACTTAAGACAGTACTAGGTGGAAAAAGAATTCTCTACAAAATAAAGAGCCTAATGTTTTCCTAGCAAACACTGTGACCCCTTTCAAATAGCCTTTTGAAGTCTCATAACCATGGGGCCACCTTCCCCTCACCTCCTGGGCATCGTAGACTTCTGTTCCCTGTTTACCCACCCCACAAGGCTTCTGCTTCCCTGCTGGTCACCAGGCTCCTGTGGGAGAGGGTGGGCTTTGTCACGCTGCAGGCAGGGACCAAGAACAAGGGGATGTCTACAAGACCTACCACCCTCCTACAGTGCCATTCTCACTTTCAAGTCAGATGTGTGATTTATATTCACAATAACCCCAGATACCAAAATAATAATTACAAGTGGCATGGTGACTCCCAGCAACTCAGGAGACTGAGGCAGGAGCTTCACAAATTCAAGGCCAACCTGGGCAACTGGAGGAGACCCTGTCTCAAAAATTTTAAAAAATGTGGGCTGGGGTTTCGGCTCAGGGGTAGGGCGCTTGCCTCGCATGTGTGAGGCACTGGATTCAATCCTCAGCACCATATAAAAATAAATAAAGGCATTGTGTCTATCGAGAACTAAAAAATTTATTAAAAAATAAAAACATAGAGTTCCCCTGGGCTCAATCTCCAGTAACAAAATGAAAATAAGTACAAGTCAAAACCCAAACACAGGCTGGGTGCAGTGGTACCCGCCTGTAATCCCAGGGGCTCAGGAGGCTGAGGCAGGAGGATCACAAGTCCAAAGCCAGCCTCAGCAAAAGTGAGGTGCTAAGCAACTCAGGAAGACTCTATCTCTAAATAAAATACAAAATCTGGCTGGGGATGTGGCTCAGTGGCCAAGTGCCCCTGCCTTTGAGCCCCAGTACCCCCCCGCCCTGCCAAAAAGACCCAGACACAGTAAAGAGGAACTGAAGGCAATCCAGGAAAGGGGTGGTCTCCAAAGCAACCTGAGGAAGAAAAGACCATTTCCAAAGTCAGCTGTCAGAAGACAGCACAACATGTTTTAAAGACCCATGGGAATAACAGCTTAAAGCTGTATGCCTGGCCAAAGTATTTTAATGTTGGGAACCCCAAAAAAGATGTTTTTAGAAATAAAAGATAATTAAAAGCACTATCTTTTAAAAGCACTTTAGAAGGAAGAAAAGTTTTTAAAAATGAAACAGATGGGGAAGAGAGTGAAGAGAGTACAGGAATTTGTTTTGGTTTGCTTTTTTTATTTTGCTTATTACTTTTTTTAATGCTGGGATCAAACCTGGGACTCGTGCGTGTTGGGAAAACACTCTACCACTGAGCCACATCTCCAGTCTGCTTTGCTCCTTAACTATTAGTTGAATTCATACCCCTTTTTTTAAAAAAAAAAAATCTTATAATTTAAAGAAATCTCTATATGGAAAGCAAATCTATAAAGTTTTCAGAATACAGAATATCT
The DNA here is from genome assembly GCF_052094955.1 of Ictidomys tridecemlineatus. Taxonomy (NCBI): domain Eukaryota; kingdom Metazoa; phylum Chordata; class Mammalia; order Rodentia; family Sciuridae; genus Ictidomys; species Ictidomys tridecemlineatus. The sequence goes on from NC_135492.1 coordinate 29,877,722, forward strand.
TTCTGACCTCAAAATAGAGAAGATAAGTGAATCAAGATGCCAAGAACATTAATTATAAAGGAAAAAATGCCACGTTAAATTTAAGAACCTCGCTGGGGCTGGGGCTCAGCAGTGGAGTGCTTGCCTAGCACGTGCGGGGTGCTGACTTCAATTCTCAGCACCACTTAAAAATAAAATAATGGTATTGTGTCCAACTACAACTAAAACAAAAAAAATTAAAAACTAAGAACTCCACTTACTGAAAGATACATTTAAAAAAAAGAAAGAAAGGCAAGCTCTGCAATGAGAATAGGTATTTGTAACACAAGTAACCAAGAAAGGACAAATATCTAGAATACATGAGACAAAGTCAAAAAAACAAAAGGGGGAGGAGTCTAGGATGAATAAGCGCTTCAAAAACAGTAAGCCCAGATGGCTGAAAACAGAGAGTGCTCAGTCTCACAGCCACTACAAACTAAACCCCATGAGAACTGGGTTGTGGGGTTGGCAGAGCTCCCCTCCTTAAACCCCAGCATCAGGCTTCTGCCCCCAGGGCTTAAAGACTAGCCTTTTCCATTTACTTTCCTCCCCTTTCTGAGCCCTGGCTTTCCTGGCCATGGTGTTTCCACCAGTCAACAGAAACTCAGATATTTAAACAAAGGGGTTTCCTATAGAGGACTGGCCTCAGGATGATGACGGTGCTCAAACACTAGGCACGGGGCAGTGTGCAGCCCAGGGGACAGCAGACAGCCTACAGGAGCTGGACCTTAGCTGGGTATCCACATGGAGATGTGCGTGGTGATGAGTGTGGAAGAGGAGCCTAGGAGGGGCCAGAGCACACTGAGGGCCCAGGGGTGCTGCTGAAACTCAGAGGATCCCCAAGAAAGAGAACGTGGATAGGGCCAGAGGTTGGAGTGTTGTGGCTTGGATCTGAAATGTTCCCCGAAAGCTCATGTATTGAAAGCTTGGTCCTCAGTGAAGGAGTGTTCAGAGATGGGCCTCTGGGAGATGACTGAGCCGTGAGGGCACTGGCGCGTCACGGGCCACAGTGAGCTGGTGAATCTGTAGGAGGCCGGCTTAGTTGGGGAACACAGGGCCTTGGGGTTGTGCCATGAAGGTCATGCTTGTGTCTCTCTCTGCTTCTTGACCTCCATGAGACAGTAGCTTTGCTTCACCACACCCTTCCCCGTGGGGTTCAACCTCACCACAGGCCCAGAGACAACAAAGCCAGCTGACCATGGACTGAAACCTTTGAAACCATGAGCCCAAATACACCTTCCCTCCCTGTCACATGGGCAGAGTCATTCATGTTCCAGTTCAAGGAAGTCAGAGAGACAGACTGAGTGTGGTATCTCCACAGCAGCAGGAACAAACCAAGAGCCTTTTTCTCCCACAGATGACCTCTTTATTCTGTATTGTCATCTCTGTTCATGACCAAGGGACCATCACAGGGACCCAGAACTTAGTTGTTCTGGAGCCAGGACCTTCCCTTGCCCCACATCTTCTGCAGCAGCTGACAGGACCCCACTCCAGTGCCTGTTCCCATGGGAAACAGCACGGTGGCCTCCTGACTGATCCGCACTGCTCTTCAGCACACTCTAGTTTGACTTTGGAAAGTGCAGCTCTGATCCCACTGGTCCCTTTCTCAAGGGATCCTCTTTTTTTTTATACTGCAGTGCCTATCCCTTCAATGGGGACCTTTAGGGGCTCTTGCCTGGCATTCAGGACATTCTACTGTACCCAAATAGCCCGGCCTCCCCTTCATCCACTGGCTCCCATTCCTCTCATGAGGCCCTGTGCTAATCACTGTGGACATCTGCCTTCTGTAACCTTGTGCTATGAGTCAGATGTGCTTTGCCCCCAGAGAGGCTTGGTCCTAATGTGGTGGTAATATGCAATGGTGGCACCTTTAAGAGGTAGGGCTTAGGGGAAGGTGGTTAGGTCATTGTGCTGCTCAAAGGGTATTAATGTAGTTCTCACAAAGCCCAGGTCAGTTCTCCTAAGAGTGAGTTCTTATAAAATTAGGTTAATACATGTGCCTGCCCCCTTCTGCACACAGCTGCTTTCCTTTCTGCTTCTCCTGCTTTTCCCTCTTGCCATGTGATACAGCCACAGTTGCCCTCATCTGGGGCCAAACAAGTTGCCCAATCTTGGACTTTCAGCTTCCAAAAATGTGAGCTTAAAAAACCTCTTTTCTTTATACTAATTATTCCTCTGGTTATTTTGTTATAAGAACATAAAACAGACTAATATGCCATGCAAGGTAGTTATTATTGTCCCCATCTTGTAGAGGAGGACACTGAATTTTACATGCAGTTGAGTAACCTGCTCAAGGTCCCATAACTTGGTAGGAAGGCTGAGGTTTGAATTTGGGTTTTTCTGGCTCCAAAGTCCTTCACTGAATAAACAAAACAACTGAGAGCAGAGAATGAGTATATACAATAATAATAATAAATAGAAACAGGACTCAAAGCAGGGCTATCATGGTGGCACATGCCTGTAATCCCAGCAGCTCGGGAGGCTAAGGTAGGCGGATCACAAGTTCAAAGCCAGCCTCAGCAATTTAGTGAGGCCCTCAGCAGCTTAGTGAGACCTTGTCTCTAATAAAATTTTTTAAAAATAAAAAAGGACAAGGGATGTGGCTCAGTGATTAAATGCCCCTGGGCTCAATCCCTGGTACCAAAAAGAAAAGAAATAGGACTCAAGATTCAAGAGTGGCAAAAAGTTCAGTTGCACCCTGCCAGCCCTGAGGATAGTCTTTTGAATCCAGATCAGATGGGTGACTGTGACAGTGCCTAACTTGCACACACCAAAAAGCTGCAGGTGCAATGTATAAAATGCCAGGGAAAATAATACCCTGAAAATGCCCTGCACCCTGCAAGTCAGAAAAGATGTGGGATGCACTTTCTGTGCAGTAGCTGAATGTCGGTCATGCATCACCGTTTTAAAGGAACTTCAAGTAGAGCAAAATTCAAAGTTAAAAAGTAAAGGTTCTAAATGTGATGTGGTGTCCTGGATTGCATACTGGACCAGAAAAAAAAAGAATATTAGCAGGGAAACTGGCAAAATCTTAAGCCAGCAGTTTAGTTAAGTATTGCCCCAATGTTCATGTGGTCTTCTTTTTTTTATTTATTTTTTTATTGGTTGTTCACAACATTACAAAACTCTTGACATATCATACTTCATACATTAGATTGAAGTGGGTTATGAACTCCCAATTTTTACCCCAAATGCAGATTGCAGAATCATGTCAGTTACACATCCACAATTTTACATAATGCCCTATTAGTAATTGTTGTATTCTGCTACCTTTCCTATCCCCTACTCATGTGTTCTTCTTAATAAATCTATGGTTGCATAAGATGTTAACATTGGAGGAATCTGAGTGAAGGGTATAAGGAACTCTCTGTACTATTTTTGCAACACTATTTTAAGCCTAAAGTTATTTTAAAATAAAAAGTATAAAAAATAAGAGAATTACCTTCCACTTAATTTCATTAGCACTCCTTTTTTCTCTTTGTTTCTAAATGGTCATGTGGTCCTGAACTAAACGTTTCATCCCTCTGGGTCCCAGTTTCTCAACTGTGGGAAAAAAAGAAAAAAAAAGGAGGGCCACAACTGGATTGCCAAGCTCCAAGGAATATCCTGGGTTTTCTAATACACTTACAGCGTGATTCAATTTCCAAAAGTGTGATTTGAGGTGGCCTCTTAGTGCCTTCACATTCTGATATTTAGCACTATGCCTACATAAAGTAGGTACTTAGTTCAGATTGTTGGAATAAACTGGCTCATACCGCCATTGGTTCATTGAGGTAGAACAGGTCTCTCTTTTACTCAGTTGGCCACAAGAGAGCAAAGTGCTCAGAAAGTTTTCTCCATTGAAAGCAACTTATCTTCATTCAGCAGAGAGGAGGGTCCTCTACATCCCAGACAAGTAAAAATTAGCCCCTGGCAGGAGAGGGTTGTCACTACCTGCCAGCCATCAGACAGGACCTCCAGGTGGGTGATTAATACCATATGATTCCAGATGGCCCACAGTGCTACCTCTGACCCTCTCCCCAAGTCCTCAGCACCTTCCAAAGTCTAAGCCACCTCAATAGATGAGAGCTTGAACGGCAGATTGTGACCCTGCTCCCAGTGCATCGTTGTCTTCCTAAGGATCCTGTCCCATTTCTTGAACAAATTTCACTTTAAAGGGTTTGGGAGGAGCAGATTTAGGAGGACAAATGGATGAATGTGGAAATTGACTAAAATATTTATAAGCAATATGAAAGAAAGCATTAGCCTTCCTGGCAGCCTGAGACTCAGCCTGTATGAGCTGCAATTTGTACAGTGAAGCAATAGAGGCCACGGTTAGGCATCCTGAATTTAGAGGTTGCTTCTGACCCACCAACATATACATGAACACATTTGGTAGGCCTGAGACTGTAGGCATGTGCCCCTCTAATACGGGAATTGGGGCTGCTAATGAGACAGGTTCACAAGGCTGAGTATAACAACCCACTCAGTCAGTCACCAGAAGGGAACAGGAGGGCAAGCTGTCTTCAGTTCGTCCTCATAAATGTTTTTTTGTAAACATATTAGTACTGTACATCTTTTGAACAGAGCAGGAAACTCAGGCTCTGAGAGTCTACACAAAGCAGGTGGAGGTCTCATTCCCAGAAGTTGCATACCTGTCTCAGGCATGGAAAAGCCTGCCTGCCTGAAAATTGTCCTCCTGAGGTCAATCACAGTGCCTACCATTTGAACTTCTGCAGGTTGCATCATTTTATCTTCCAAATGAGTGAGAGGTGAACTGAAGCTGGCTTCAAGTACTGACATGCTGCTTTTGTGATCACATAAACTTAAGAGTAGGGCCTCAGACTGTAGGAGGAAGGACAGAGGTTTCTGATACAAACTGCCGCTTGATAATCGCTGTGTGGGGTCTTGATGGAGCATTCTGACCCCAAAGACTTGCTGGGGAGGGGATAAGGGGGAAAGTGTAGGGATTGAGGGTCAAGGCCTAAAATAAAGCCCTCAAGGCCCCTGGGAATGTGTGTGTCACCAGGAAAAGCACAGATGAAGATTAATAGATACTGTGAGACACCTAGTGCAGATGCACCCTCACCTGTGGCTGAGAGAGTGGTGAGAAGGAATGGATGAGTCACATAATGACAGAATTTTCTTTTTTCCCTCAGCCAGCCTGAACATTTTCTTTGAGATTTCCATACTTAGGGAGAGCCAATCACTGCTTTAAAAGGGGGGAATCGTACCTATTATAAACCTTTCATACTGGACAGGTCATGGGACTGGAAGGACACGTTTGGTGGAAAGACTGATGGGAGGACAGGAGTACCGATAATCCCTCCACATTCCCCTGCCATCAGAACATAAATTCACTGAATTTATCTTTCTACAGAGGCACCCTGTATGGAGTCTCCTCTATAGGTTCAGGGAATCTGCATGCCCCTCCCTTGATGTTCCTTGCTTTCCATGTCAACTTGAGATGATTAAAGAGTTCGTGCAAACTCCACTTTTTAGCCCAAACTCATTGGAAGTGGCTTATAATAAAATAACAGTAGAAAAAAATGGCAGGTGGCAGCAGAGGAGGCCTGTGAGCCCGGACAGACCTTGGGAAAGGGCCCTTAAAAAAAGCGGCCCACTCCCGAAGCCAACAGAGGAAGATGCAGCTGAATCGCATCATGCAGCCCTTTCCTCAAGATTTCAGCCCCGACGATGCCGGCATCCAGCCCCCAAAGAGCATCTCGAATAGAAACAAGCAAAGTCACAAGAGCCCTGCGGCCAAGAAACTATCCCTGTCTATAAATAACTGTCCCTAGGGCGATACACAGCAAGATCAAAGGCAGGACACCCGAGCCTGGCGAGCTGGCGGGTTCCTGCAGAGCCCACTAACCTGCGTGTCCCTGTGGGCGCCCCTGCCCCGGCGCCTGACACCACGGGTTCCTGGGAATGGCCGGCGCTGCACGCACCTGCAGGGCCCAGCCCCGGAAGCTGCTGTTCCTCGTGGGGTCGGCTCTGGTCCACAGCGCAGCGGTGCGGAAACGCACGCAAAGGGGGCGAGCGCAAGGACAGCGCAGGTGGCAGCAGAGGCGCGGAGGAGGCACGGACCGTGGGAAAGGGCCGGATCGGGATCCCCCTGGATGCAGCCCTAAACTCTGACCACGCCCCAGCCCCGCTGGGCAGTGTGGTGGCCACCAGGGCCGGGAGGGCCAGGACTTGTGGCTCCTCGGCTTGCACCGCGCGCTGCTCTCACTTACCTGTCCTTCAGGCTAGCCTTAAAAACCAAAATACCTCCTCCCCAGGCAGGCCTGGCCTGGGCTAGTGGGGCCGCATCCACATCCCCTGCCCCGCCTCCCCACTTTAAATTCCGTGCTTGCACCAGTGGCTCTGCTCCGGTCCCTGGGCACTGGCACCCTTCCTGGCAGGAGCTGGGTCTGCTTCCCCGCACACAAAGCGTTTGGAAGGAGGCTTTGAATGAACAAGCCAGCAAGTGAGGGCACAGAAATGGCCAGCGGGCTCTCCAGAGAGTATGTCTGGTGAAGGTGCCCAGAGGGGGCTGGGATTCTTTCTCCGGTTTACTCTGCCTTCCTTAGGCGGAAGCATAACTCTTACTCTGTCACATCTCCTTCTGCCCCTAAGGATGGGGTCTTGATTCCCACCCCAGAACTCAACCCTTCACTTTCAGCACAAAGATTTCACTTGAGGACTTGAGTGTCCCCTTCGGTTCCAGGAATTCTAGTGAGAATTCTTTCTTCTGTGGTGGGACACAGACTGACTCCTAATGTGGCTTAGAAAACTCCCCCAAAGGAGGAAGAAAGAAATAAGTTGAGAAAGGAATCATGTCTGAACCTCAGGAAAGCGTTTATGGATGGTCTACACATGACCCCATGTCCTCACGAAAATCTCCATGAGACATTCTGTCACCACTGTGGTCTCTGGTAAACAGGAAAGCTGAAAGAAACTCGGGGTGATCAGAATCAGTGTCCTCAATTACATGATTTTGATGGTTACAAAACATCCCATGTTTTAGTGTCCCATGGATGGTCCATTCCTCAGGTGCTGGACCATGCCCAGGCCTCAAGTGATTGCTCTCATCCTGAAGTGAAAGACCTGTACAAAACCTTTTGGCTACCTTTCTGGTCACTGTTTAGGATATATCCCTATGTTCCTATGAATGAGATTGCTGGGTTAAAGAGTATGAAACTTGCTAAGACCATTTAACCATATGGTCAAATCTCTTACCTTGAATGCATATATAATTTCACCTCCTAATAGAAGACTGAGGGTTTATTTTAGCCCGTGTTTTAAAGTCTTTTCTACTTTGGTTAATGAAAAATGAAACACACCCATTTTTTCTTTCTCTCGCTCTCTCCCTGCCCACCCCCTGCCATTGGAAAATTTGAACTCAGAGCTTTGTGCATATTAGGCAAGTGGTCTACCTGTGAACTATATCCCCAGCCCCCGGGATCTCTCTTTAAAAGATCAGGTTTTCTTCTTTTTGAATTACTGGAAGAACTGGGTTTTTTTAAAATTGTTTTTCTGGTCATGTGCATTTCTTCTATGAATTAATATGGATTTTGATATTAGCATTTTTCATTTTGATTTGCACAGGTTCTTTCTATATTAAAGATATCTTTATATTGCCATATATGTGGCATACTTTTATCATGGTTTATCATTAGCTTTTTTTAATTTTAATCACGATGATTAGATATACCACTTTAAATTTTAATTAAGTCAAACCTCTCAATTTTTTCTTTCATGAATTTTTCCATTGATTTCTTTTAAAAAGTCCTCTCCCATGGTATCAAATTAAAAAGCTTCTTCACAGCAAAGGAAACAATCAAGAGCGTGAGGAGAGAGCCTAAAGAATGGGATAAAATCTTTGCCTCCAGCACATTAGATTAATCTCCAGGATATATAAAGAACTCAAAAAACTTAACACCAAAAAAGAAAAAAATAACCAATCAATAAACGACAAAGGAACTGAACAGGCTCTTTACAGAAAAAGAAATATAATCGGTCAACAAATATATGAAAAAATGTTCAACATCCTCTAGCAATTAGAGAAATGCAAATTAAAACTACACTGATATTCACTCCAGTCAGAATGGCAATTATCAAGAGTAAAAGTTAAAATAGATGTTGGCGAGGATGTGGGGAAAGGGGTACACTCATACATTGCTGGTGGGCCTGCAAATTGGTGCAACCACTACGGAAAGCAGTATGGAGATTCCTCAGAAAACTTGGAATGGAACCACCAGTTGACCCAGTTATCCCCAAAGGACTAAAAATCATCATACTACAGTGATGCAGCCACAACAATGTTTATAGTAGCTCCGACTTCAACTGGGTGTCCAGCAATTCAAGGCTGACTCCAGCCCCAGGGTTAACAAGACCCCCAGGTTAAGGGCTAAGCCCGGAAAGACTGCCCCACATCAGACGTTAGCCGTAAGGGGGGTGCTCAGGCTACTAGCATTTCTGCCTGCCCACTGGATTCCGGGGATTCCCAGGATCCCTATACCCCAGGTTCAGAACCCATGAGAGTTCGTTAATTGGAATTACCAGATTATTAAGATACAATTCAGGAACAGCCAAATGGCAGAGATGCTTAGGGCAAATATGGGGGAAGTCCCTTGGAATTTCCATATTCTCTCTGGGAGTTTCATCTTCCTGGTAATTCAGTATGTTCACAAGTTAGGAAGATCTCAACCCTGTTGTTTAAGTTTTTTTTTTTTAATTTGGGTTTTGTTGCTTAGGCATTTTTTATTAAATATTGGCCATTTATGACTGAACTAAACGTCCTTATTCTGTGGTCATCAGCCTCCATCCTGAATCCATCCAGGAACCCAGCAGTATCACCTTAATAGCATAAACCCAGGTATAATTGAAAGGTGCACCTTATGATAGCAAAGCAGACACTCTTGTCACTCAGGAAATTCCAAGGGCTTAAGGAGCTCTGTGCAAGGAACTGAGGTCAATGACCAAATGTATTTTTTATTATACCATGCTTCTTAAAAATCACAACCTGCTCTAATTGTGAGAAATACATCAGACATATCCCAATAGAAGAACATTCTATAAAATAGCCCAACTACCTAAGAACTGTCCAGGTCATGGAAAACAAGAAGAATCTGAAGAACTGTTAAAATCAAAAAGAGCCTAAGGAGGACACATGGTCAAATGTATGGTGGTGTCCTACATGGATTCTGGAAGAGAAAAAGGACACTGAAAGAAAAATGAGAAAATCTGAATGAGGTATATGCCAATAATACAAAATATGTATCAATAATGTAAGATACCAGTATTGGACTCTTAATTATAACAAATACTGTGCAATACATGTAAATAATGGGAAACTGGTTTATGGAAACTCCCTTGTAAATTTTCTATAAATCCCAAACTATTTTTAACAAAGTTTATTTTTTTCTTAAATTTAAAAGACCTTTGAATTTTGAGGACTCACCTTCTTTGAAAGGCAGAGGAAGTCATTTCATACATAACCACTTTGCTGTTGTACTTAAGTTCAGTATCCTGGCACCAGGGAAGAGAATGCTAGAATAGGAACCTTCTGTGAAGTATGGATAATGATAACGTGCCTAGCAGATGCAAAAGGAATGCAAGAAAAGTCCCCGCACGCCAGTCCTCAGCTCCTCAGCCAGAGTGAGGAACTATGAGGGGGTTAGAGTGAGGAGAGGATTGGGGTGAGATTTCTTTGGAGAGAACCCTCTTCTTGCTCTGGGCTTTCATCTCCTGGTCTCTCCATTCCCCAGGAAAAATCCAGAGAGCACAAGGCCACTTGGAGAGCTTGATAGTGTATGTCCTTGCAATTGGGGGACCCTGTGGATGAGCATGTGACATCACCTAGGAAATCCAAGCATGAGTTGGGCTGACAGCTGCTCTGGTAGCAAGACCAGGAGCTAGGAATGTGCTGCAGCCTTCTGATCAGCCTGTGCTCCTTGTAGGAGTCCTTGAAGCAGAGGTGGATCAGATGGGGGAGGAGAAGAAAAGCTGACATTGGATCATTTAGGGTTATGTCCAAAAGGTCTGCTTAGGACACAGAGGGAAGGATGCTAGGTTTCTATGAGCTAAAGAAGTTATAAGTTATTTCCCTAAATTGAGTGGCATTCACTGGAATAAGGAGATCAGGGTAAAAATCTCCAGAGAAATTCCAAAAATACTCAGGAGAAGAAAGGACAGCAATAGCAGGCCCTGGGAGCTCAGAGCTTCCCAGCCTCCTCCACTCCCTCCACCCCTCCCCTGGTGGGAGCGAAACATCTGGGCTCTAAGGAGATCAGCAAGAGAGCTAGTGGAAACCCTGGACCTCACCCCTTCCTGCAGGCAGGCAGCCCCAAACCCTGACCTAGCTGCCCTTGGGAAGGCCCTGGAGGACTGATAAATATCTGTGACTGCACGGACTAATTTCTAGAAGTGATCCTGAAGTTGTCCCCTCCCTAAAGCCAGAAGGAAAGTTTTGGGGCTCTGAGGAGTTGAATTGTGTGTCCCTGAAAAAGAGATGTAAAAATCCTAACCTCGAGCACCTCAGAAAGTGTGGCCTTATTTAGAAAGAGGGTCACTGGGGATGCAGTTAATTAAGACGAGGTTGTGCTGATCCAATAGACTGGTGTTTTTATGAGAAGCTAGTTGTGCGAGGATAGAGACAGATGGAGAAAGCCACCCGATGATGCAGAGCTGGACGGCCACCAAGCCTAGGAAGATGCGAGGTTGATTCCCTCCACGCTTCAGAAGGAGGATGCCCCCACCAACACTGAGATTTCAAACTTCTGGCCTCCAGAACTGAGAAACAATTAAGATCTGTTGTCCCCCTCCAGTTTCTGGTACTTTGTTACAGAAGCCCTGGGAGGCTAACACAAGGTAGTAGTTTTCCTCTGTGCAAATGAAGATACGTTTAACTGGATTTTTTTGGAGGGATGGGTACTTGGGATTGAACCCAAGGGCACTTAACCACTGAGCCACATCCCTAGCTCTTTTTCAATATTTTATTTTGAGACAGGGTCTCACTAAGTTACTAAGGCTAGCTTTGAACTTGTGATCCTCCTGCTTCAGCCTCCTCAGCTACTGGGATCACAGGTGTGCACCTTCGTGTCTAGCTCTACGGGATGAATTTTAAAGAGAATATAAAAGATAAAGTTGTGTTCACTGTGTAGTGTCAGTTATGCATACGATACACCAGTTACTTCAACTGCTGTGAAGTGAATCTCTCCAAGGGACCCAGGGAATGTGACAGGTCCCTGAGAAGAAAGCCTAGGTATGTAGATGTTACCAAAGCATGGGGGACATAGCCGAGTGGCAAAACCTTAGGCACTTCTAGGAACATGCCCACATAGACAGCAACCCATGTGCCAAATGTTGCATGTATATTTAAGGTTATTCAGTGAGGCCTAGTTTGTAACACAGAAAACTGGAAACTACCTGGATTTCAGGTAGGGACAGTAAATAAATGGTGGTGCTACATGCACTAGAACACTACAGCTCTTAAAAAAAAGGGGGAACAAGAAGAAAATAAGGAAGCTGTGTGAAATTGTGTGGACTATGACAGGCCCCCTCTTGGTGTAAAAGGGATGGAGGCTGGGCTGGGAGTGGAGCCCAGTGGTCAAGCTCTTCTGCTAAGACACTGGGTTCAGTCCCCAGCACTGGGGGGCAGTGGATTAAAAAAAAAAGTAGGCAAGAAGGCTGATAACAAAATATTAATACATTTGCTTGTATTTACACAAGCAAATATATTAATATTTTAATTAATAATTAAAATATTAATACATTTTAATTAATAATTTAAAGTGTCACATGAAGCTTTTTATTTTTTTTTATTTTTAGTTGTAGATGGACACAATAGCTTTGTTTTATTTTTTTATTTTTACGTGGTGTTGAGGATCAAACCCAGCACCTCACACCGTGCTAGGCAAGTGCTCTTCACTGAGCCACACCCTGCCCACATGAAGCTTTTAAGAATAGGGATACTTTGAGGAATGGGGTGTGTGGAAGCAGGGGAGAAAAGGGAACTTTTCACTGCATTGCTTTTTATAAGCACATAATCTACCAGTAAAATGAAACTAAAAAATGAAGAAGGAGAACGTGGAGAAAACAGGTTTCTGTAATGGGCGCAAGTTGGACATATTGACTAGCAAGTGATTGTGGAAATCCTAGACCATTACAGCTCAGAGTAGCATAAGGCCACTGGCTAGAATTCTCCAATAGGGAATGGGCAGTGGGCTGCGCAAGTTGACTAGCCTTTATTTCAAAGTTTAGAAAAAAATCTCTGTACCTTTCTAGGAGCCACAGAGGCCTAAGGCATCACTGCTTTTTCCTCCTCATGTGCTCTGTTCGTCTCAAGGGCTTTTAAAATATGTATACAGTTGTCCCTCTGCATCCACAAGGGATTGATTCCAGGACCGGCCCCTCACCGCACTCCTCTCTGATACCCAAGTCCACAGACACTCAAATCACTCATAGAACATGGTCTGGTACTGGGCTGGGGGTGTAGCTTGGTGGTAGAGTGTATGCTTAGCATGGGTGAGGTCCTGGGTTCCATCCCTAGCACTACACACACACACACACACACACACACACACACACACACACACACAGTAAAAATGATCTACATTTCCATAAAACACATGACTATGCCCAATCTACTTTAAATCATCTTTAGATTACTTGTACCATCTAACACAATGTAAGTGTTATGTAAATAGTTGTTGTACTGAATTGTGTAGGGAATAATGGCAAGAAAAAAGTCTGTACATGTTCAGTCCAGGCATAATTTCTTTCAAATATCTTCCACCTGACTTTGGTTGAATCTGCAGGTATGGAACCTGCAGATACAGAGGGAGGGTCAACTGTACATGGAATTATTTTCCCTTTCAATACTAAAAAAAAAAAAACAAAACAGGAAGGCAGAGGAAACAGAGAATCTGAATTCAACTTATCAGAGTTGAATTATTAGAACTTGAATTTCAGCATGGCCCAGAGCCTCAGTTTTCATTTAGGGAGGATCAGAATGGGATAGAGGTCTTGCTCATTACCTGTTCTCAATGATAAGAACAAGGAGGCAGCCCAGAAACTACCATATGTTTGGCTTTTTAAAAAAATATTTAGTTGTAGATGGACACAATGCCTTTATTTATTTCTATGTGGTGCTGAGGATTGAACCCAGTGCCTCACTCATGCAAGGTGTGTGCTCTACCACTGAGTTACAACCCCAGCCCAGGTTTGGCTTTTTAACCATGAACTTGCAATCTCCAGAGGGGCAACCATTGGCCAGCTCCAACATGTTGGTCAGCCATCTCCAACTCACCTTTCACACGGGCGCTCCTTGAAAGCCAGCATGACTATGACATGAGATCAATTCTTTAACAGGTCACAGAGGGAGTGAAGGATTTTTGTTTGTTTGTGTGTTTGTTTTGATACTGGGGATTGAACCCAGGGGTGCTTAACCACTGAGCTACATCCCCAGCCCTTTTTATTCTTATTTTGAGTCAGGGTTACTTAGAGCCTCCTTAAATTGCTGAGGCTGGCTTTGAACTTGTGATTCTCCTGCCTTAGCTACCCGAATTGCTAGAATTATAGGAATGCACCCCAAGGCCCAGCTGGAAGGGAAGTCTATGGCACATACTTGCTCAGTCCCAGACTCTGGAGTAATCCTGCCTGGGTTTATTGCCCACCCTGATTTTTCTGGGTAACCTTGAAATAAAGATTTAACTTTTCAAATAGATTTTCTTGCCTTTCTATGTTTATTGTGAGGACTGACTGAGTGAATTAATATCCGTAAACCACAGTCCCTGGCACACAATAAATAAATGCTCTGTAAATGTTAAAGTTATTGTTATTAGAATAGCTATTATTCTAATAGTGAATAACTTGACTATTGCACTATTATTGGTGCAATAGTCAAGTTATTCACTGTCTCCCATTATCTGATCTATAAAATAAAATGAACTAAGAACAATATTCAAGATCTCCTGACCATGGGGTCGGAGGAGATCTCCTCTGGCTATGATTTCTGGTTTTTCTGATATCACTTGGTCCATTTTTCTTTCACACAACACTGTATATGATCAGACACTAGATTACTAATAGTAGTTTCTTCCATTTTCCTGTAGGCCCAATCAGAAGAGTGATCTCATTGAAGTGATAAACTCGGGAACCATCTTAGACACAACTGTGGGTGCTGTTTTGGTGTCCTATGGCTGCTATTACAAATTAGAAAAAAATTGTCAACAGAACTCTATTCTCTCACAGTTCAGGAAATTTGAAGTCCAAAATCAAGGCATCTGCAGGGTGCTATTATCTGAAGGCTCCAGGGAGAATCAGCACCAGCTGCTCCTAGCTTCTGGTGGTCTCTGGCGATCCTCCAGGCTCCCGGGCTCACTCCAGCCTCTGCCTCTGTCTCCCATTGCCTCTTCTCCACGTGTCTCTGTGTTTTGCATCTCCTGCGGCCTTTCTCTTACGTGGACACTTGTCACTGGATTTAGGATCCACCCTGTCTTAATCCACTTTGTGCTTCTGTAGCAGAAGACCTGAGGCTGCCTAGTTCTAGTGTCTGGGGAGTCTGAGACAGGTTTGGCATCTGGTAAGGGCCCACTCTCCACTTCCAAGAGGGAGGGTTTTTGCTTCATTCTCCAGGGGAAGGAACACTATTCCCCAAAATGCAGAAAAATGGAAGAGAAAAGGACAAGTCACCCACTCCAGGAAGGCATTAAACCCACTATGAGAGTAGAGCCTTCATGGCCTACCTACTTCCTACAGGACCCACCTCCCAATACCATTTCATTGGCAATGAAATTTCCATGTGGATTTTGGAGGGGACAAAACTTTCAAACCATAACACACCCTAAATCCAGAATGCTCTCCTCTTGAGATCCCTAAATGAACTGCATCTGCAAAGGCCCTTTTTCTGGATAAAGCCACATTCACAGGTTCCAATGGCTAGGACTTGGACATATCTTTTGGAGGCCACTGTTCAACTCACTGCAGGTGGAATGCCATCCCATGTGCCTTCAGAACATCCTGATGTGAGATGTCACTAACCAAGTGCCACCTGGGGTAAAACTTTCTGCTTTCCATACTCTCTCACATTGGTTGTTAGCTGACAGTGTATCATTAAATTGGACAACTGCAAAATACTTCTTCATTTTATTCTGAAGCTATGGTCACATCTATACCCTCTCTAACACACGCTATATGTCAGAGGCAGTTCCAGCTCAGGACATAGCCACAAAGGAAGCAGACAAAGCTCTGTCCTTGTGGAGTTGATATCTTACATGGAGAGACAGAAAATAAATGAAATGGGCTGGGGTTGTGGCTCAGCAGTAGAGCATTCACCTAGCATGTGCTAGGCACTGGGTTCAATCCTGAGCACCACTTAAAATATATAAATAAATAAATAAATAAATAAATAAATAAATAAATAAATAAATAAAGTTATAAAATATAAGTGATCAGGTAAGAAAGAGTCCCTGGCCCAGGGACTCAAGGGGAGGCAGGCAGAGTGCGAGGTGAGATTGTAGAGGTAAAGGACAGAATGGAGGGGACATGAGGAGGGTCCGGCAGCCAGGGCTATGGTCCTGGCTTTAACTCAGAGTATCTGAAGATGGTTCCAGCTTCCAGTCATCTGGTGAGCTAGGACATCTGCACTCAAAGGGAAAAGATGGAATAGAAACCTTCACAATTTCCCTTTGCAACGTGAATATGAATTTCATGCTCATTTTTTTCAAAAGCCAACTCAAGCCTTAACATAAAACTTTAAAACCAAATATATTTCATTCAACAATACTACTTCTGAGTATATACTCACAACAACTGAAAGCAGGTAATTGTATAAATACTGTTCATAGCAGTGCTGGGGCTCAGTCAACAGTACCCTCAACCATGGCACTTTGGCACACTGAGTACTTTGACCTAAAAGATACAGGGAGGTCCAGAGGCAGCCTGGAGGGCAAAGTGTTTCTCTGACCTTCTGCCCTCCTTCCTCCTGCTCCCCTCCATTCCTCAAAGAGCTGGCCATAAAGACATTCTCTGCCTACCTCGTCTGATGGTAGGTCCCAAGACCCTCCTTCCAGAGGGACACTGCCCCATATGTGGGAGGAAGGAATGCCGGCCAGAGCAGTCACAAAGAATCTGAACAGACAGGCCTTGCTGGGCTCCCCCTCGCAGTCTAGACCAGTTGCCCTTCTATGCAGCTGTCCACACTTCATCCAGCCTAAGCATAAAATCTGTCCCATCTCCTTGGGTCCTCAGGTCATTGTTTTGGAAGCCTCCTGTGTCATATAAAACTCTGATTAAATAAATCTGCTATGCTTTTCTCTTGTTAGGTGTCTTTTTAAAGGACCATTGGCTGTGACTTTTATGATGGATGAGGACAGGTACCACCTTTTGTGTACCTATAGCATGATTACTCAATCTCCAAAAGGCGAAGTCATCCAAGTGTCCATCTACAGAGAACTGGATAAACAAAATGTAGATTTCATGATGTACCTACAATCGCATAGTACTCAGCCTTAAAAAGGAAAAGTATTCTAACATGTTGCAGTGTGGATGGATTTCAAGGACAGTGACGTGCTAGGTGAAATAAGTTAGCCACAAAAAGAAAAACACACGTGATTCCACCTACATGAGCGATGCACTTAGACCCAGAGTCAACTAAAGCAGAGACACAGAAAGAAAGGTGGCTGTGGGGTTGGTGGAAAGGGGAGATGCCAAGGTGTTGTTTAGGAGTTTGGGTTTTACATGAAGCGAGCGAGGGATGGAAGTTACTGTTGGTTGTACAATGTGAATGTGTCCAGTGCCACTGAACTGTACACTCATAATGGTTAGGATATTAAATTTTAAACTATATATTTTTAACAATTTTCAGAAATGAAAATATGTAAATAAAAATTAAACATCAAAACAAACGTACCTCTTTTGCCCATGGAACAAACTTTTTTTTTATTCTTAAAGAATCTTGGGCCAGTGATATAGTTCAATGGTAGAATATTTGCCTCACACACATTAGGCCCTGGTTTAAATCCCCAGCACCACAAAATCTTTTAGAAAGTAACAACATCAAGAGCAATAATAACATCTTGTAGCTTCCAAATCCCTTTCCAGAGCCACACAACACTCCTTAGAGTGGATAACAGGAAATACAGCCTCACTAAACAGAAGGAAAGGAAATTCTCATTTCCCTGCGTATCTTCAACACTGTTTATGTAAAAATATTCTGCCCTCTTAGATGTTTTGACTTTTGGTATCCTCCTCCTAGGCCACTGGAAACCCTCAGGGTTAACTCTCTATTCTTTGTTTCTAAACTGCCACTGAAAGTCAGCATATGAAAAAGGATTTTCAATTAAAGACAGTTCAGCAAGAGATAGAATCTCCATTTTATTATTTCCTCATCACTGCCCAGGCAGAGATTCACTGCAAGTTCTGCCTGTTTCCCAGCTTATAAATCAGGGGCCTAATGAAGTTTCTTAACATGTCTATCCCTTCCCCTAAATCATTCCTCTATTCTAAAGATGTGCCATGGATTCAAAACAGTAATTCTATTTGGTGATACAAAGTCAACCATCTCAACAACCTTTTTTTTCTATTACTGTATTTTATTCATTTCTTTTTTGCTTTGTGGTGCTAGAAATGCAACCCAGGGCAAGCACTCTACCACCCAGCTAACCCCCACCCCAGCTGCCTTTTATTGTATTTTAATTCCTCTATCTGCAGTAAAACTTTTAAAAAACTAATTTTATCTTACAATAAATTTATTTTTTCATTAAAATATAATTTTAGATATTAATTATGACTTCTGTAGTTACATTCTACATCCTTGAGAACAGATTATCTACAGAAATTATTTGGAACTCTTCTAAGAAAATTTGTCTATTCTCCCTATTTTTTCATTGTGATTAGATCCATCTCATTCCTAATTCAAAATACAATTTTAGTATTGACATTGGATACAGGTGGACATTTGTAAGACACACAAAATATGTTATCAAACTTTCTCAGAAAGCTGTTTACCCTATCCCCAGCTGCCTGCAAGACCTAGCAGTCCCGTTAAAACAGCCCCTTCAGTGCAATGTGGCTTAAGGTTCTTTGCCTTCTTCCACCCTTCTCCTTTATGATCGAGGTCTTTTTAATCATTTGTATGAAGTTACTCGTCAACACCCCCCCCCATTACTGTTTGCCTTTAGGATCATCATTGTCGAAATCTTAAAGAAAAATTGTGGAAACATTTTAATCCCTTAAGGAGACTTTTTTAATCCATAAATTCAAATTATGCCAACTAGGTTCCAGTTCTCTCACGCAGCCTCACGGGCGCACTGCAGAGCGGTTCCTGGTGCAGCAAGGAGCCCGGGAGTCCCGCGCTCGTGCTCTCCCGCGCCGACAGTGTGGAGTGGCAAGGCACTTAGGAAGGAGCGGTCCTCCAACCTTCACCCTGAGCGGGCCGCGGTGGCTGTCACTGTGGCGCGCGCGCGCCCCTGGGAATGTCCCCAGGTTCGCTCCCCCGGGTCCCGAGTTGGCGCTGTGTCCGCACGCGGGGGCACCTCTGGGCCCAGCCCGGGGCTCACAGGAGAAAAATCCCACTGACCTCCCCAACAAGTCCCATAGGAAAGCCACTTTATTTTCCAAGGCTCCCAACGTTAGGAAGGCTGCTCTGATGGGACATCCTCATCTTGCTGGGTCTCCTCTGCGGCTCTCGGTCACCTGGGAGCGTGGCGCGCCCTCCCTAGGCCGAATGTTCGAGCACCCACGTCTGGGCGTCCTAGACATCCACGATTCAGCACTGAGGACAGGGGCAGGTTCACGCGGGTCCCCAGGGTTCTACAGCTGTCCCCCATCCCCGCTGCCGCCTTCAAAGGGTGGAACTGAGATTCTCCGAAAATCTAGAGGCTAGATGCTCGCGGGTCAGAACCCGAGGGCCTCTGGGAACCCCCAGCCCGGCAAGCGCCTATCACCCCCAGTCCCGGAGGGGGCGCGCCCGGTGGAAACATTAGCCTTGCTCACCCTCTCCCGGCTTCCCGTGTCACTTTCCCGCCGCACGGTCCCCTCCCTGAGCTTCCTTGCCCCCGCCCCGCCCCGAGAGCCCCCTGTCCGGTTTTCCTTTGCCCCCCTCCCCACCTTTGCCCTGGGCTTCCCGAATCCCCTGCTTGACCCACACCCTGCCGCCACCACTTGACCACTAGGCGCCCTCCCTTGAGCTTTTCTTGTCCCCACCCCGTCCTTGCTTCCTCTGTCCCTTCGCGGGACTTCTGCCGTCTCCTTTCTCCCCTCTCCGAGATTTCCCTTGTCCTGTCCCCGCCCCGCCCCCGTTTTTAAACCTGGCGCAAAGGGAGCGAGTAGGTGAGTGCGCTCGTCCAGGCGGATCGATGCGGTCCTGTCGCTGGCGCCGCTGGAGGGCGCGAGCTCCGCCAGCACCTTGACACCCAAGTCCAAGTCGGCTGCTGGAGCCTGGGAGGGGCCGGGGCACGTCTGTCACTGTCCTGGGAACGATTCCAGGAGGCTGTCGTCGCCACATGGGCCCGAGAGGTGAGAGTGTCCCGCGACCCGGGTGGACGCGTGGAGAGGCACGCGCCTCATTTAAACTCCGAGAGCAGCAAGCTGAATGCTCTGGCGTCGCTGAGCCACCCAAACCCCTGCCCGGGCGGAGTCCCCAAGCTGGACGGTGACGCTGAGCAAGATCTTTAGCCGGAGACCTAGAGGGCTACAATGCTCTGTGGGTCCCAAGGCACAATTCTGAAGTACAGAGGCCCAGAAGGTACCTGGCCAGGAAATGGACCTACGTTTGCGTTCCTAGAAGATCTATAAATCACTGAGCTGGGAAATACTGATGTCTTGGGCCCCTAAATGAACTTTGCAAAGAGATCCCCTGCACTTTGGCTGTCACAAGGTGATAGTCTTTGTTTTCCCTGTGCCCAGGGCTTAGCGTTGGCCATCCTTGGGCACCAGCCCTTTTTAAAGTAATAAAATTTAAGGAAATCAGATCAGCTGGGGAAGTAGGAATGGGGTTGGGTAGGCCAGGCAGCCTGAGTGGAGAAACAGATCTCCTTTGTGTCATTCTAGAACTCTGTAGAACCAACTCTGAGAATCAAGATCCTTCAATGAGGAGGTGCAGTTGAAACTAGTGACAAAGTAGCCAGCTATAGTGGGAAAATCCTGAGCTAAAGAATCCAGCCAGGATTAACTGAGTCAGAAATCCTTCAACTCATGTGTTTCCTTTACTTTCCCAGAGTCTAACTGAAGGCAGAAAACTGAGAAATACACAGGAGAGAAACACATAAGTAGCACTGATCCAACCCTAGGCTGACCCAGACACTAGATAATAACTCTCATGGTATTTAAAGGACAGCGGAATCCCCAGCACTGGGGGCCGGGAGCCTGGGATTCATTCTCTCCTTGTACTTGCTTTCCAGTTCTAGCCAAACACCATGGAGACCCTGGACACTGACTCCAGCAGATGCAGAACTGACCAGAACTGGAAGCCTGGTAAGGTTAAGTGTGGATGTTCTAAGTAATCAGTCCAGGCAGAAAGTGGCACCTTCTCTAAAATGAAAGGACCTCAAACGGTCTCCTCCTCTGCCCCTCCCTTGGTCATCTAACCTAGAGATGCCTCAAGGGCTGGGAATTGGAGTCTGTGTGAGTCAGGTGTTAACCAGACGTGAGTTACATACAGATTGGGCTCCTGGTTGCTTATCCTTTCTTGAAAAGCAAAGCCCTTATGGCACATCAGTTTCTTGGGAATTAAAAGGTATTTCTTCCATGTTTGGGTTTCTGCAAATCTGGAGGTAGGAAGGGGAGGGGAGAAGGCTGCCACCATAGAGAAAAATTGAGTGTCATACCATTAATGCATTATTTGACACAGAGCAAATAAGGACAGAGCTTCAAATGGAGTGTCGAGAGGTGCAGCTAAAAGCCCCCACCCGCCATCTGGCCCTTCCTGAAATACTTTCCACCCAGTCTACAAGCACTCCTGGGATAACTCATGTTGTCAAAGCAAATACACTCAACAGAGGGGCTTTGTGAACAAAGATTAATTGCCACTACTATTTTTTTTTGTTAGCCTGGTAACTAAATTGCTTTTACTAACATATGTGTTTCAACATTTTTCTCTGGGTAATTTATGAATTTCTTCTTGCAGCATTGGCAAGTATTTTCTTTATAATTAGATGTGTACAGTTTAGAACTCTTAGTTCCTTCTGGTAAAATTAAAAAGTATGATAATCTTTATCCAGAATTAGTTTTATAAAATTTGCTTGTTTTGTGCATACATTCCTAGCACAAAGAGCTAGCACAAACCATGTTTGATTTAGAGTTCCAAATACATGTATCCGTATAGGAGAAAACAGAGTGAAACCTCAAAATGAAAACGGTTACTGCAAACGAACGGTTTAACCTAGAAGAACGAAATTCCTGGTAGAAGATGAGGAACTCCATTTCACTTTCAGTATTCCTATGTGTATAGACAAGATATGATTGCTTTTCATTCAATTTGACATATCTAGATTTAAATGGACATTTCATCACACTCCTTGTGCATTATTGTGATCTTAACTCTGAACTTACTGTGCTGCTTTTTTTTTTTAAATCTCATTTCCTATCTTCTTTTGGATTAACTGAGTTTGCAAAATTGTGTTTTTCTTCTTTGCCTCCTTTATTTCCCCTTTTAGCATACCAACTAAACATGTCACCACTGATCTACAACACTAGTCTCCCCAGTTTTTTCTTTCTTTACTAATTTGGATTTATTTACTCTATTTTTATTCTTTTAAGGTTACACTTAAAAATCTAATGCATATACTTGAAGCAATTTAATGCTAATACCACAAGTTAAAATTTCAATGTAAATACATTTCATCATAGTGAAATTGAAGAATGTAGATATGGATTTAACTTTTATTTATCATGCTTGGTATTACAGTATTTTCTCTAGTCTGGAAATTTCTTAGTTACTTGGAATATTGCCTCTTCCTAATTATGTCCCAACATCTTTTTTATTCTTTTTTTAAATATTTTTTTAGTTGTAGTTGGACACAATATCCCTACTTGATTTTTTATTTGGTGCTGAGGATCGAACCCAGGGCCTTGCACCTACTTAGTGAGCGCACTACCACTGAGCCACAATGTCAGTCCTGTCCCAACATCTTTAAAAACTTCAGCTACATACATGTGTCTCTTCTTTACACAACTCTTCTCCTCTGCATCCCTTTCAAGGTTCCCAATTTGTTTATTTCTGTGCTAAATCCATATAATTTATTTACATGTATTTTTCATTTCCCAATCTTTTTTAGAAGGATCATACATGATTTATAAAGCTTTTAAATTTCATTTTAAATCTCTACATCATGGATTCATTCAAAAAAATATTCATTTCCCAATCTTTGTATCTCATTTGAGTTCAGTATTTGATCCCATGTCTTAAAATTTTCAATAAACACAATAATTTCATTACCAAACATCTGTTATTTTGTAAATTGCAATTATCTTCATTGAAAGTATTTGTTTCCTTGTGTTCTAGTTCCATTGCTTATTTTTCCAACAGCTCACACATTTATTTATATTTCTAATTATACCTATTTCCTAGAATATTTAAATATTCAATTCTCCCTTTGGTGGTTTCTCTGCCCTCCCACTTTCTTTTGTGTTTTGTAATAATGGAGTGTGAGCTTACACTTGGAGTCATTTTATCCATGAGAACCCTGTGATGCTGCAATAAGGAGGAGGGTAGACTCTCAGTAAGAATATCTTGTAATTCTATGACAAGCTGTTGGTGCTACCAACCTGTGGCCATGGTAATTTAATTCTGAGGCTATTTATATATTGTTAATTTGAATGAAAAACTGTGTGAGGGCACATCTATAGACATGAGGTTTCAGACTTAATTTTTTCTATATCTCATGGGCTAACTGGAAGATTTGTCCTTGTTCACCTTTTTATTAGGTTTGTAGCCTTTTGAGACCTCCAACTGTAGGGAGCATTTTGAATTCCATATGTCCCTCTTATGTACCCAAGGACTTTCCTAGTTTCCCTCATGTGGCCATTTAAGGATTTAGGGGGTCAAAAAACAAGTCAAGATCAGCCATGGACACTCAGTTAAACTTTAAGAAGGCTAACATTTTACTCCCACTGACCGTGAAACATTAATCTGGTATTTTATTTTGTTTTATTAGAAAAATAAAATAGACATAATTATTCACAGGTAAGTGGAAATAACCATCTTGATATTTTAGGCCGTTTTATTAGAAAAATAAAATAGACATAATTATTCACAGGTAAGTGGAAATAACCATCTTGATATTTTAGGCCTGAGATCATACACATCATACATATCAAAGCTCATTGTTTAATTTCTTGGGGATTTCTTTATTCTCCTTATTGTGCATTCTTGTCTAATATCTGCCTACGGTATATAGTTAAAGCAATAAAACATTACAGTTTGCGCAGGGAAAATGTGGAAATCACCATTCATTCTGATAAGCATCACAGTTGCAGTGATGTTGAGAATCAATGCAGTTCCCCCTCTAATTCACAAGTAGACATTTGAGCACCAGGCAGATAATCTCCCCAGTAAGTGTGTGTTTCATTGGTTCTTCCAACCTACCAACTCACTGGGGTTCCATCTCAAAGACAAGTATTGCTCTTCACTACCTGCCTCCCCATATCATTCCTTTACTTCCCTCTATGTAAAATATGCCCTATTTTAAGAATGACCACATTTTAAAATCTGCAACAGGATAATTTTTAAAGGACTTCTGAATGTTTAAAAAAACTTAATATTGAGACTTTAGTTATCTTGTATTTTTTTCCTTTTATTAGAATATAAGCAAAGAGTCTTTACTCATTCAGGCATGATATTTACAAATTTTACTTGAAGATTCCAATTATAGTATTTATTGGGAAATAGTATTAAAAATAAATTGTCACCAAAATAGACTAATTGACACACTGAACCTAAAATCTGTTAGAGATCATAAAATGCAATGAAAAATTTGTTATTATGCTAAATATGATTTCTTTTACTTTTTTTATTAGTTGAACTAATACCGATACTTCCCATTATGTGTTAAAAATTCCTTAGGAACACATATTTGTGATTTTTCTTCTACTAAATGGCTTGGCTCTTTACTTGAAAACTATGAAGATTCACCTCCTTCATGCTCTAGGTGAATGTAGGCTTTGAACTACTCAACCAACCACATCTCAGTCCTCTAGTACCACCTTCTCAGGGCTAACATAACTCAGTCACAGAACTGGAGGCCACCTTAACTCTAAGGACCTCATTTGATACTAAAGACAATGGTAGTCCCTAGTCAGTTGCAAAGATGCTTGTTCTTTTCAACATGTTCTTTCAAACCCATCAGTTGTCACCATTAGGGCACTACTGAGAATCTGGAATGGGACTCCTACTTTAATACACAGCAGCACTGCTCATGATGGCTCCCAGTTAGAGGAGCTCTCTGCTTCAGCTAACAACATTGCAGCTTGCAAACATACCAACTGCATTTATCACCAACCAGTCCTGGGCCAGTGGCTGAATTATGTGCAAAAAATCAGTAACATCCACCTTTTTTCTTTTAAAGACTGTACTGCAAACTTGTCACTAGGGAGCAGATATTTTAACACATATTTGATATACATGTTCCAAATTCTATTTTCAAAACATAATTATTCAATATTTATTCTTTCATAGACTGAACAGCAAAGAAATCCTTATATACAAATGAACAATTTTGTGTTTATACTGGAGTTCATAATTTTATTTATAAATTAAGAATTAATAAGTATTTTTAAAGGTAAAACCCTCAGTGATATTGGGCCCCAAGGAAAGAGAGGTGTGAAATTTCATCAAGGAAACAGCCCAGTCACCAAAGCCTTGTTTTGGTTGGAATGGTCTGAGGCTGGAAAGAAAGCCCCATTGGCAACCCCAGAGTCCCTGCTGTAGAGTAATGCACACTCAGGCCACAAGGGCTTCTCCTTGGTGACAGAGAACATGGCGGGATAGCCTGTACTCAGTCCTAATGTGCTGGACTTGGAGTCCTGGGCTCTCAGCCTCCTGTAACCAGCACACCACAGTAGGACAGAAAACTGGGGCTAAGAAAGCCTGAGTCACTTGCCCAGGTCACTCAGGGCTACTTATTGCCAAGCTGCACTATGAATCTAGGTTCTGGTCAGCTTTCATGCAGCCCAAGGTATGTAGACCTGTAACACCAGACCAGAAGAGCCTACATTCTCTGGATGGTCTGCCAGCTGCATCCAGAGGTCCAAGGGAACATGACAGGTGGGCCCATTTCCCCTTTTCCCACCTTCCAGTAACCTACACCCAGCCACTGACCATGTGCCAAAGGTCTCCGCCTGCTGTGACTCAGCCCAGCTGTTACTCAGCCTCCTGTTTGCTGGTTCTTGCCTGTTTTTAACTTTTCAAAGTATGACTTCACCATTGAGTCCTGGCAGGGTGACTTCTGCAGCTCTGGCAGGTCCTCCTCTCAAGCCTCAGTCCATGCATGCCCAGGAGTGTCCTTGGCTTCCTCTCACCAAGTGGCTGAGAATTAGATGCTGGGATGAGGCATCCTTGGACTCTGGTCCTGGACAGACTGTCACCCCCAGGGCCAGCAGTCTGTTCATAGTCACCCTTCCTAGGTGCCTCCAAATCCAAGGGCCCAATGTCCGTGACATCATAGATTGAAGACCAAGAGGCCAGAAACCCTTCAAGAGAGGAGCACCCAAGAGTCCCCTTCAGAAGGAAGAGGCAAGAAATGGGGTTTTTCATGGGAAGGCTCAAGAGGTGGGTCAGTGCCATGAGAGGCTGGAGCATCATGTGGATAAGGGCTGTCCCTGGGGGAAGGCAGCTTCCCTGAAACTCAGCACGGGCAGTAGAGGCTGCTGTTTTGTTAGGCACTGAGCCCCATGTCCTTAGGAGCCAAGCAAGGAAGGACAGCCCTGAGGCAGATGGGATCCTTCTCAGGACTGGGCCCGGCATGGTACAATTGGTGGAGTGTTAAAAGTGGAGGTTTGCCATGTTGAAGTTGAGGCCTGGGTTTAGTCTATGTGAACTCATTTAGGATTCGTGTCTCTCCTCATTCCGAAATGGACTTATTGTCCCCCTTGAGGGCAGTGCTCTGGTGCCAATGAGACAATGTGGGAGCCAACAAGTGTAGAACCCAGTTCTGATCCCTGTATCTTGAAGGTTCTCCATCTTTGAGAAGATTTGCTGCCCACAGGGGCCTGCTGAAAAGGAGTTGGCCTACACTCCACAGGGGATCTGGGAGGAGAAAAAGAACTGCTTTGGTGACAGGTAGTGAGGGATTTACTATGTTTTAAATGCAAAATCACAATAAACTGCAAACAATTCATAGGAAATAAAATTGTACATGACAAAAAATGAGATATTTAATATCTACTCCCAGTCTGTGGTTTGTCTTTTCATTATCTTTTTTTTTCTTTTTCAGACCATAAGTTATTGATTCATTGATTGATTCATGCATTATTTGTGATGGGATATCATTTTGTTGACAGGCTTTCTTTAAACTCCTGGACTCATGCATTCCTACTACCTGAGTCTCACGGGTTCTTAAAAGTTTTAAATTTTATCAAAGTCCCAATTTACCAGTATTTTCTTCCATGGATTATATGTTGATATTGAATTAAAAACCTACTGTAAAAATGCAAGGCTACCTAGATATTTTCTCATATTATTTTATAAATGTCTTACAGATTCATTTTTAAATTTAGATTTACAAATTTAACTCATGGAAGTAAAGAGCAAAATGATTGGTATCAGATACTGAGCTCAAAATAGACACATCCACCAGTGGAATATCATAGAAGACACTGAGATAAATCCACACACGTAGAATCATCTGATCCTTGACAAGATGTCAAAAACATACATTGGAGAAAAGACAGCCATTTTAACAAATGGTGTTGAGAAAATGGATAGCATATGCAGAAGAATAAAATGAGACCCTTATATATTTAAAAATAACTAGAAGTAAGTTTAAAATGTTTCACCACAAAAATATAATAGATGAGCAATGAACTAGATAGATAATATTAATAAGCTTAACATTTGAATCATTCTACATTTTGTGTGTGTGTATAAAATCACACCGCACCCCATAAATATATATAAGTTCTCTTCTCAAAACAATGTAATAAAAATTAGATCTAAGACACAGGTTCAGTTAATATTCATTGAAAGGAGAAAGAATTGTATTAGTGTTATGATTGGAATCTAGAATGTTCCCCACAGGGCTCATGTGCTGAGAGCATGGTCCCCTGGGCATCAAGGTTCAGAGGTGGAGTTTCTAGGCAGTAACTGGATCATGAGTGCTCTGACCTCATCATGGGATTAATCCATTGATAGCTGAATGGACTTCTAGAAGGTGAGACCAAATGGGAGCAAGTAGGTCACTTGGAACTTGGCCTGAAATTTATCTTCTCCACAGCCCATACTCTCCCTCTCTTTCTCTGCTTCCTGGCTGCCCTAAACTGAACAACTCTTCTTCACTAAGCATGCTACCATGATATTCTGCCTCACCTCAGGTCCAAGAAATGGAACCAGCCAACAAAGGAAGTAGAGAAAGCAGTACTTAGAAGAAAGATTTTAGCACAGGATGCATATATCCAAAGAAGAAAGCCGTAACATCAATAATTTAAGGATCCATTTTAGGAAAATAGAGAAAGAGCCTAAGTAAATCAGGAAAAGATATAAAAATTAGGAGAAAAATCAATGGAGTTTTTTTAAATCAATATCAAAAAAGTCAACAAAATCAAAACTAATTTTTAAATAAGATCAACAGAACATGAGCTTCTAGCAGGAAACTACAAACTGATTTCTCTGACAGCAGTGGAAGTGTAATAAAGTAAAAGCAGAGGTGTGTCCTGGGGGGAGGGGAGAGCAGGTTGTGTCCTGACAGGGCGAGTGCTGCTCATGGAATGAAGTCAGCAGAATGGAAGTCACCGCCTCTTTCAAATGAAACATGACAGTGACTGAAGGGAGGGTGCAAAGGCACTCTTCTCCTGTAGCAGAGCAGCTGTGCCTCCTCTACTCACACCAATGTGACCCAGAAGAGGACGTGGAGCATCCCGCTTCATTTCTCATGGCACCTTCTGGCCTGAGATCCACTGTGCCTTCCTTAGCCAGTGAGGGGTCCCAGTCCCATGGGAGCTGCTGGGCCCTGGGTCTTCACCCTCCCACACAACCTCAACTGGCCCAAATAGCCTCCATCATCTTCCCAATGAATGCCCACCAGTGGCTGCATGGAGTGTCTAGGGAGGGTGGGCTGCCCACCTTCCAGACTTCATCACTATCAGAGCATTTCAGCAGACCTCAGAGTATTTGTGAAAACTTCCAGAACTGGCAGCTTTTCAAAATTCTAGTTCACAGGCAACTTTCTGAGACTCTGGATGTGAGAGGACATTCCTGCTTCTTTGGGGGAGTATTCAACACAAAGACCCAGAACTCTTCTTGGAGCTCTGAAAAGAGAAAAACTGTGGGATGAAAAAGGAGGCTAACTGTGGGGAAACTTAGAAAGTTTCTGAGGGAGGAGGAACAAGCTGAGAGAGCTACATTCACCGCCACATTCATCTCACACCCATGCATAAAATGTGCCTCATGACAGTTGCCATCACGGCCTTGTAAGAGCAGCAATCTTTATTTTTAATGATCATAACCATTACACAGAGGACCCAAGGTCAGAGCAGGTCCATGGGTTAATGTGGGCCAGGATTTGAAGTTGGATGTCTTGCTTCATATGTTGGTTCCTACTCTAGACATTTCATCTTAAAACATAGGTCTGATTGTTCATGGCACAGTGGATAACTGAAGTCCACAGCAACCATGGAAAAGACCCTGTGGAAGGGTTTGCAGGAATGGCAGCACACAAGCAACTTTGAACAGATGATTTTCTACAAGACTGCAGAAATGGGTCAGGTTTCAGGGCCCAGACCCACTTGGGGGATCATGGTTTGCACAGCAGGGTTTGGTACAGTCTATCACATACCTACGTGTTGGCTTCGAGGCATCTAGCTCTCTAAATAGTGGTTCCCTCTAGCTGGTTGACAGGGCATTCTCTTTGCCAACAATCCCAGCACTCCAGCCTCCATACTCCTGATTCTAACTCTACCTTGAGGTTCAGGGTCAGGATAGAGAGGAGTAACCAGCCAAGTAAAAAGGTCTCCCACTGCTTTCTTGGCTCTGCAGAAAGGAAAAGTTGCACTAGCCTCACTCAGGCCACCTGCCTGGGAACTGGCACCT
This sequence comes from Ictidomys tridecemlineatus, assembly GCF_052094955.1. Lineage (NCBI taxonomy): Eukaryota > Metazoa > Chordata > Mammalia > Rodentia > Sciuridae > Ictidomys > Ictidomys tridecemlineatus. The sequence goes on from NC_135492.1 coordinate 29,906,949, forward strand.
CTTTACAGAAAAGAGTTGGTTATAACTCATGAAAGTGGCCACTACTTCAACATGATGTTCCAGAAGAGGGTGGCAGTGGGGAGTGCTTGGTCAGGGGAATCTAGCACCTCAGATGCCTCAAGGACATGTGTCTAGTCTTTACTGTATTTATTGTATTATTTTCTCTATGTAATTTTTGCCATTCTAACAAGTGAAAAGAAGATAAAGAACCGGCCTTCATTGGAAGCAACCCAATGTTCTCAAATTAGCTTACTCTTTCACATGACCCATCTTGTGCCTTTGTCTCCCACATGATCCTTCCAAAGCTCATGGTCCTAGCCTCAGTATCCTTGAATTGGGTCAGGACCCCTGGTGTTCCCTGATATAAATAACATCTCTGACCAGTTTCTGGCACTTACCTAATCTGTGTGATTCTTGGCAGGGACAGGAGAGACCTGGAATAAGCTTGAGCTAGGGGCCCTGCCTGGGTCCCTCAGATCTGATTCCCTTAAGATGTTAGGTGATATACTGTGTCCCCAGAACTGTGGTTCGCCCTTGGGAGCAGCTCTTTCCTGGGACTGACCCAGCTCACTCCAGGACACAGCTCCATATCACTGCCACCATCTCCTGCCTGATATACCTGACCTGCTTCTCAGCTTGGCCTGTGCCTTTCTTACCCAAACTCCACCTAGGTATGTGGAGTTTGAGGCTGCAGGGGAGATGAAGGATCCAAGGATGCAGTTGTCAGGAGTTTTCCAGTGCCTACATCCTCCTGTCCCTTCAAGGCTGGTTCTTCCAAGGCCCCCGGTCCCTGAGGGCGTCCAACACCCAGGCAGAGTTTTCTCATTCCCACAGAAACTCATGATGGTAGTAAAGGAGGTCAAGAAAGGTTTTTGTCCCAAATAAAAACTTTTCCTTTGGTATCGGGGATTTTGTCTTGCAAGCACAACTGCCCCCTAGCATCTGAGGTCCCAGCCACCCTGTGTTTTGAACTCTGTATTAACTGGGCCTTGTACACAGCTCTTTTCTCTCATTGCTTGGCTGAATACTAATGCACCATCTGCCAGGAATTTAAGTCCTGGGTGGGAAGAGAAATGGATTATCAGTTGCTCCAAATATCCTCCCATGTGACTGTCCTAGATGTTCCATCTGGTGCACTGTCACCTCCCTTGGGTCCTCAGATCTGGTTGTCTTGGTGCATGGCAGATCAAGTTAGGTCCCCTGATCTCTGCCTTCTTCCAAGTGTTTAAGATGAAGCTGGATCCCCCATCTATGCACTGTTCAGTTCCAAGTACCCCACCCCACAGAAGTGACAGGGCAAACACACCATCTGGACCCTCAGGCGACAAGGCAATGGATCCCATACCCCTGAATTAAAGGTAGTCCACGGTGGAAGAGGGCTTCAGAAATGAGGGGCCTCTGCCATGCGACCACCGACCACCGGAGCACGAAGCCAGGAACAGGACGCAGCCATAGGCTCAGATTTGTGCGCAGGGAGAGAAAAGACCGGCCCCCTGTGCTCCCCTCCTTCAAGCCACCAGTCCCTCTCCCCAGCTGCATGTCCCCTTAACCGTCACCCTGCCCACATTCGCACACCTCCCCGGGTCACAGGAGCTCACCGCTGCCGCTGCTGCTTCGTAGCTCTGTGTCCTAAGTGACCTACTGAACACCCCAGGCCTCAATTTCTTGGTCTGCAAAGTGGGGCAATCACAGCAGAGCCGAAGGAGTTGACCGAGCTGGCCGAGTGAGCGGAGCGCGCAGGAACCCGAGTGGCCCTCCGGAGGCCGGGCTGTGCCATTCTTCCCCCACGCTTCCTTCGTCTCCCTCCCTTCCGAGCCAGGCACGGTGCTCTCCCACCCTCCCCGGCACGTGAGCTGCTGCACTGGCTCACGCCTGGGTCACCTGGCTCCAGCGACAGTGGAGCCCCTCAGCGTGTCGCCGCCAGAGCTGCACAGCTGCGCTCGGGAGCCCTGGCTCCTCCCCAGGATGTAGCGCGGAGCCCGGCTCCAGAGGTTCCAGCTTCTCCTGGGGTGCAGCCTGGAGCCCCGCTCGGGAGCCCGACTCTTCCCCTGGGTGCAGCGCGCAGCGCAGAGCCCGGCTCCAGATGTCTTGGCCCCTCTCCGGGGTGCAGCGCAGAGCCCCGCTCCTCCCTGGATTGCAGCTCAGAGCCCCGCTCAAGAGCCTCGTCTCTTCCCAAGTGCTGTGCGGAGCCAGGGGCAGTGCAGGTCCTTGGGCTGCAACCCCGAGCGGTGGGAAGGCTCCAGGCCCAGAGCTCAGAGCCTCTGCGAGCCGCGTATCGCGGACCAGGAAACAAGGCGAGGCGGTGAGGCTGAAGGGAGGCGCTGGGAGCCCTGCGGCCAAAGGCAGTTCTTTGGCCTAGGGGTGCGAGAGGTCCCGGGTTCAAAGCCCGGATGAGCCTAGGCTTGTCTCCACTCCCCGCGGCCCCCCTGCAGGCCTTAGAAGGCCATGGGGCCACCGCAGCTCCGGAGCCCGCAAGCCAGAGGCAGCCCCGCAGGGAGCACGACCCCTGAGGGTGGAGGATCCCAGGGCGCACCACGCACCCGCTGCACCCGCTGCACCCGCTGCACCCGCTGCACCCGCTGCACCCGCTGCCCACGCTGCACACGCAGGTTGGGGCCAGGTTTGTGTCCCTCACACACTTTCTACGTCTTCCCGCCACTCCTCGTAGCGGTATTTGAGAGTGAAGCGTTCCTCTAAAGTTTCGCTCACCCATCCTAGAATCTTAAAAAGTTATCTCCAGATAATGGAAAATAAAATAATGTGTGCAACATTCATAGCCCAGCTTCAAAAATGTACCAAATTTTACCTTCCTTTCTCTCCCTACGAATTGGTAATCCTCTCCTGGATCTGTGAAATTTCTATTTTAAAAAAAAGCATATAAACACTGCATCAAAACATGAGAAAGAGACTGGGGATATAGCTCAGTTGGTAGAGTGCTAGGCTAGCATACATAAGGCCCTGGGTTCAATCCCCAGCACCACCAAAAATCAAATGAACACACACACACACACACACACACACACACACACACACACACACGGACTTTCCCGAAAGCATATGTAACCTGTTACTAAGCGAAAACTGCTTTTGAAAGGAGTGGGCAAGCTGCAGAGTAACCCTCTAGGTTGCCACTGACACTATTTGCTCCCCTGACTTTGTTTATCTGCTGGTCATCATTGTTAAGCAAGTCCCAGGGCATTTAGTTGCTTACTTTGCTCCTAAAGATAGGAATAAAGGCTCTGATTTGATGTGGCAAGATTGCATTGTGCCATCGGGCAAGTTTGCTATTCTTGGCCCTTCTTGATTCCCACAAAGCTTTGTGGCCATTTGTCTCATCAGCAAATTCCACCCCGTCCTGTTTTTCACGGTGGACTGTCTACTCCTCTGTCCCCAGTTCCTTGGCAGGCCTTATTCCTGGCAGTTCCAAGGGAGACAACACTTGACATCTCAATGCAAAAAGTCACTTTTATAGCCAAGGGCTCTGGGATTGAGGCACTGAAGACAGTATGAAGATAAACAAGTCTCTGACAGCCGACAGGCATTGCCAAGCACCCACTATAAATTATATTTAAGACTTTCAATCACCATAGTAAGAAATGTTATGCCCAAAACATAAGAATGGAGGCTCAAGGCTCTTCCATGTTTGCCAAAGTTCAGCTTGCTAACCCAGGATTGGATTCAGGGCTGCCCCATGGTGGAAATCTCTGCTGCTTTCTAAATTTAACCCTCGGACAGTACCTTGAAAGAAAAGATGAGGCTAGAGAGACTTGGGTGTCATGAGCCAAGAGAAAATTGGTAAATCCTAGAACACACGAGCTTTCTTCGGGTGGTCCAGGGAGAAAAGCAAGAGTCCAGAGGCTAAAGGTTAGAATTGATCTGTTAAGGGAAGAAGGATGTGTAGAACACAGAGATTAGAGAACCAGGAGAGAAGAGTTAGGTTCCCTCTTTTCAGTTTTTCAGTTGGATAGAACGACTTGTCCACTATCCACCAAACAGCTTCACTCAGTGCTTATTTCATGGACTTACAAAGGCCCAGGCAGGTGAGCAAATGGTGTGGCTGATAAGAGGCAAGAGGTAAAAGTGGGAAAAGTGGAAAACTCAGGTCTGTCAACAAGGGCAGCTCTCAGGTCCCACTGACTCCAGCCACATCTTACAGGTTTTTTTTAGAAGGACATGAAATTTTCAGTTTTATGTTTTTTTTCAATAAAATATAAATAGCCTGGAAGCAGCCTTCAGGTCATCAGTTTTCCTCTTCTACCCCAAAAGGCCAGAGTATTCCTACCACAAAAAAATATTAACACTAGTCCCAAAGTTGCCCAGCTTCTGAGGTATCCCAGAGCCCGAAGCTAGGTATTTATTTTTCATGTGTACTTTTTAAGTTAGGGTTAAAAATCATCTATTATTTCTCATATAATCTGATTTGGCAGAGCAGAATTCGTAGTGAAAGTGATTAGTATTAAATCTCAACAGTTGCAGACAAAAATGACACTAATGAGGAGGGGAAAGTCAAAGGAAACCTCTGGTTGTAGGTTGAAACCAAAGACTGGAAACAAGGTGTTTTGAATGACTTTGCAGACAAGGAGATGGATGGGAAGACTCCAACACAGGTAGCAGTCAGTACCATGAACAAGGCAGGCAGTAAGGGGAGTTTGAGTTTTCCTCCCCACTTTCTCCCTTAATAGGTACATGTTGGGCTGAATAACAACTAACTGCTCTTTGAACAATTCAGAGTGCTAGAAAAACCAAACCAAACAAACAAACCCTCATCTAAAGACAGTCACCACTTAATTTAACTGATCTAATCTAATCTAAGTCGTGTGGCAGGTCCGTGACAAAAACAATTGTGAGGTCTCCTTAACCCTGCATACCTATGTGCCTCAGATCCAGGGATATTTAGGATACTGCTGCAAGGTCAGGGAACATGGGTGAAGACACTATACAAAAAAAGAGAATTTTTCTTTCTGCAAAGAGTGAAAATTCCATCTTTACCTGAGAGCAGTATGTGTGTCCCTGGAGTCCTGTGAGCTTACATAAACATCTGTATTGATTTTCTTCTTGATAAAAAAGATAAAACTGTTTCTGTCTATTGGATGTTGTCATCCATGCTGAGAACTGAGACAGTCATGGGTGGCCATTAGGGGAGCTCAGCTGGCTCTGAGATGCAGCATAGAAGGATGGGAAGAATCTTTGTTTCAAAGATGAATGTGAAAAGTGACATTAGCCACTCTTGGAAGTGCCATGTCTCCAGACCTCTTTTTATGTCAGATGTTAATTTTCCCTATTTTTAAAGGGAAAATATAGTTATGGTTTCACATTCTTCCAATGAAACCATCTCAATGTTACTTTTGAGCCTTTGTTTCACCATCAGCCATAGGGAAATAAATAGCGGGGTTTTGGAGCTGGCTTACACCAGCTGATGGTTAGACTCTTCCAGATCCACTTTTGGTGACATCACATTGGTGGTTTCAATGAAGTCACATAGATGGGTTGAAATTAGTCATGTTGTGAGTCTTCTTTATGCCACAAACATTGGCAAACGTTATATATAAGGGCTTTCATTTTTTTTTGACTCTGTTTACCAGCCTACCACTAGAAAAAATAAAATAAAAATAAAATAATACAAAATCATACCCAGTGTATGATACGTCAAGATCATTGTATTGTCATGAGCAACTAATAAAAAAAGAATTTTAATGCAAAAATACATGTATAATGGCATAAATTGATCTGAACACACCTTATATACAGAGATATGAAAAATTGTGCTATATGTGTGTAATAAGGATTGTAATACATTCCACTGTTGTAGTGTATTTATAAAAAATAATAAAATCAATTAAAAAATATTTCAGAGAAACAAAACAAAAAAAATTAAAAAAAAATAAAAAATAAAGTTTCGCTCACACACGTAGACAACGCATAACTCCGGAGTGAAAAAGAGAGCTGTCCGGTACTCAAACCTGGGACCTCTTGCACCCTAAGCGAGACTCATACACCTAGACCAAGGAGCCGCTATGATTCTGTGTTTTCAGACATCATAAAGGAAGGTGAAGCAGTTTAGTTAATGCTCCCAAGTGGTTATTAGTGTTTATATTCTCTGTTTTTTGTTTCTTGTTTTAAATAGCCCTCTGGTTTTAAATTTTCCTTATACTCTTTGAAAATAAGCGACACAGAAGAAAGCAACGATGTCATCACCAGTGTAATACTGACCTCTTATTTCAAAACCATAATTCTATTTATATCCATGACTAAGAAATTGCACGGAGCAGGTAGCAATGTCCCAATGGCAAATTCCAGACTCTCCCCTTTACTGAGTTTCGCAGGTTGTACTTGTTCTCTGTCCCTTTATGGTAAGATTGTTGGCTTCTTGCGGATACTTTTTAATGCTAGAGTTCTAAGTCCCACCTTTCGTGCCTCGCACATTGCCATCCCTGTGTTTTTACTGGGACTGTTCTCTTCAGAAGGAGAACCTATCTGCTTGTGTCTCAGACTCTGACCTTTCCACAAAAAGATCTTTCAGCATATCAAAAACAATTTATGTGACATATGATTGGGTTGAATCTTGTCTGCTTTGATTTATCAGAGGGCGGGATACCTGGCACCATCACTGAATTCTACTGTATAACTGCCAACCAATTGTATAATTGCTGCCTATTGTCCCAATATCTTTCATTAAATGTAGAAAGAATGGCTTCTTATCTATGTTTTAAATTTTTAAATACTTTGCATTGAGGTAGAACATGTTTAGCAAAGCTGGGACTCAGTGAATAATTCTGAATGACTGCAATTTGTCTCAAAATCCTTATCAATACAAATTTTGGAACTTGTCAAACTGTAACTGAATTCTCAATCTTGCAAATCACTATCCAGATAGGAAACAACAAGTAGGTAACTATCCAAGAAGTAGACTCGTTTCATCATTTCACAATTCATTCATTCATCATTGTCAGTTTGTTCACTGTTAATTCATTCAACAAGCATTTGGTATATTTTGTGCTGGATAGTGAATTGTTAACTTTCTTCCAAAGGTTTGACATCAGAAAATTGCAGGCCTGGAGTTCTAACTTTCAGTCTCTACCCTTTTTTGTTTTATTTGAAACTGCCCTGGCTTCAAGTCTTAGGGCTCAAGGCAAGAAGGATAAAAATATCCTTTAAAATGTTAATGAGTTCTAGATGCCAGGACAGTTTATTCACCAAAATCTAACTGGGGGAAAAATGTGCCCTGGACACCTAAAGGAGCCTATCCTTCCCCCTGAAATGAGGAAGCCACAGTTTGCAACTCTTTAGGCAAAGTAACCAGTAATCACAAGCAAGGAGGGCTGGATGCTCTCCTTCCCCATGGGAATCTAGAATAGTTATTATCCTTGTAGTTTTTCTCCCCCTTTGTTCTTCTGTCTTGTGATTGAAAGGAGTTTGTCTTTTACTCCACAGGCTAATACTAGTGTGTTCCATTTGTCCCCCACAAAGATGCAGGAAGCTGACTAACAAAACTCAGAATGTCCACTGCCCATTTACAGTGGGAAGTGTCCATCTCTGGGTAGGCAGAATGTCTGTAATGTCTGTAGGTGACTACAGAGTGTGTTGTTCCCTGAGTCAGGTCTTGTGGCACAGGAAACTGCATGTTGAGGAATGTTCTACCGGCTGCACTGAGGGAAAAGAAGTCTGGTGACACATCTTCCTGTAACAGTGAACAACCTCCTGTCTCTCGCCCTGTTCTCTGAGTTTGCTTTCCCTTTTTCCCTGGTGAACCTCTATCTATTAGCACAAAAAGACCAGGATGAATGCAAACTTCACAAATCTGCTCAGTGCTTCATTCAGAAATGAAATTTCACACAGAAGCAGGGGACGCAGCAATGAAATGAGCTGAGGTGGGACCCACTTTCCTGGTGGAAAATGAGCCCACAAACAAAGAAGGGGCCTGGGCCTATACAGGTTATTCTAAGAGGTGGTCTGGTGAGCATACCAATTTTCTCTGGGCACCCAGGAATTTGGAGTTTGTTCTATCAGTGAAGGAGTCAGTTTTAGTGCTTAGGAATTTAGGGTTTGTTTGAAATTGGAGGGAGTCTAGGGTCAGTAGTCAGTTTCTGGAATTTATTGTACTAGACCTGAAGGAGGGCCTGGGGTCAGTGATTGTTATCAGGAAAGGATTTATTTTTAGAAGGGTTAATGCTTCAGCCTCTTCCCAGAGACTGCCTTTCTAGGTTTGATGGACACCTCTTCCTCAGGGTTTGTTTTATCACTGGGAAAGGATAAGTGCTCTCAAGGATCAGTTCGGCTTTCCTTCTCACTCCCTTATCCCAGGGCCCCCTACTTTTGTGGGTTGTCATTTTCCATGTCTAATACTATCATTAAATGTCACCTCAAATGTGACACTGCTGTGAGTCTTCCCCAGACTCCTCTTGGGCCAGCTTCCCAAGCAGAGGGAGGTCTGGGTATGTTAGAGTACATCAAAACCCACAGGAACCACACCACTGGGTCCTGGAGGCCTTTGGCCTTGCATTCCCCCTTTATTTTTCCTTCTCTTTGAGCATTTTAAGGAAACCGAGTGAACTGGTAGACTACACACTGGTCAGTGTGATGACCAGGTGTTCCACATCCTCTGTTGAATTCATGCCTTAGTATTTATGTGCCACGTTGGCACATAAAATTAACCACCATACCAGAAATGGGTGATGGAAGTCAGGCCATTCGTGGAGCTGTCCATTGTTGGTTTCTGGTGATCTCTGCTGTCTATTTCAGCACCTTCTGTTTACCTCTTGTGTTATTAACAGCCTTCTGTTAGTCACTGGGGCAGGATGCCCCACATGATCAGCTTAAAGGGGGAAGGGGTTTATTTGGGCTCAGGGTTTCAGAGATTGCAGTCCGGGATGCTTGGCTCTGCTGTTCTGGGCCCATGGCAGCACCATGACTCATGGTGGGACACAAGGAGGAGTGAGGCCCTCATCTCCAAATGGCCAGGAAGCCATGGGAGGAACACAGGCTGCAGCTGGGTCCCCCTCTCATCCAAGGGCACCCTTCCTCCCACTAATTAGGCCCTGCTGCTTGACAGTCCCACTACCTCCCATGGCACCAAGGGCTGGGACCAGGCTGTCAACACACAGGCCTCGGGGACAGCTCCACTAAGTGTTTCCTGACTCCTGCCCTCCTCACCTGCTTCTCACTCTGTCAGAGGCAGCCTGGTGGTGCCAACTCACCTGCTCCAGGCCACGGTTTCTGGAATGTTTTCCTTGGCCTCATTGACTCAGGATCCTATTCCCTTGCCTTGCCAGGTGCTCCCCGCCTGTGCCCCAGCATTGGCTTTTCCTTGATCCGGTCCTGTCCAGTCTCTGGCTGGGCTCACTGTGTGTGCGTCTTTGCTGATCCCATCCAGGTTTGACTTAGAGGCTCATCTGGCAGAGACAGATGTCCAGTTACTATTTGTTGAATAAATGGTGACTCCCACATGTATCCTTGGTGCTGTGAACTGGAGGTTCTCAGCCAGCTGACATCACTCCATGGTCACAAATCTGCTTGAGTGTCCAGGAGCAGCTAGAGCTCTGTGTTCAAACTCAGCTGCACATCTCCCCCATCCCCAGCTGTCCTTTGGTCCCCTCCTGGGTACCCTTCTCCTATCCTGCTGTCTGTCTGCCTCCCCTCCTCCCCCCACTCACCTGAGCCCCAGACTGTGTTGGTTCATCCTAGGATCCTTTCCTTCACCCTGCCTCCCCACCAAACATGCCTCTACTTAGCCCACCCTTCCTTTCCACTGGGCTGCGACTAGTGTCAATCATTTTAAGTTCAGATTACTGCAAGACCCCCCTCCTAAATGGTCTCCCTAAAGCTGATTGTGTGCCCTTCGAATCTGCCCTTCCACCTCTGTTGTGGGTAGCCTTAATTGGGATATTCCTCTGAGCCCCACATTCGTCCCCATTCCTCCAAGATAGATTGGGACCCTCAGCTTGGCTCACCTCCTCCCTGTATCTGCCGGCCCCCCATGCACACACTGCCTTTTGCCCCTTCTCTTCATGGCAGGCTATTTCATGTCTCCTTGGTTTTGTGTACAGTAGCACACTCTCTCCTGGTTTTCCTCCCCCCTCAGGTGTAGACTCAAGTGTTCTTGGCCTTGGAAGTCAGAGTGCACAAAGGTGAGTGTGAGCACAGCCCATGAGCATGTCTTCCACTATAAAATAGCAGAAAGTGAAAGGGCCATGATTCTCATTATTTGCTCACTTACATTGCTTTCTGTTATTTATAGCTAGGAATATATTAATTTTTCCTATATTCTTCTGTGGCTTTCCCACTAGAATATAAACCTCAAATGATCCCTAGGAAAGTGTCTGGGATATAGTAGAAATTCTGTAGATATTTATTGAGTGTATTTATTGGTGGTACTTATAGTGTTCCATACAAATTTTTAAGTGGCAAAAAAACAAAACAACTCAGGCACGGTGTCACACGCCTATAATCCCAGTGGCTCGGGAGGCAGAGGCAAGAGATGGTAAGTTCAAAGCCAGCCTCAGCAATTTAGCAAGGTGCTAAGCAACTCATTGAGACCCTGTCTCTAAATAAAATACAGAAATAGGGCTGAGAATGTGGCTCAGTGGCTGAGTGCCCCTGAGTTCAATCCCTGGTACCAAAAAAAAAAAAAAAGGAAAAAGGTTTTAAGTGGAGAAGTTTTTGAATTTGTAATCATTTAAGCTGCCTAAGGTTGTAAGGTGGGTAGTTTACCTTGTGTAGATTAACACTGAGTTCTTCATAGGTTGCTGTGGTACCCCAGGAAGCCCAGGGTGCCTAGCAAGCAGCATTGGCCTGGCGACCACAGCCAGGGCACTGGCTTGGTACCTCACTTAGTCTGGCTTTACCTCTCATTTGTCACTTCCCCTTGACCACAGTCACACACAGGAAGTCCTGACCCCCAACACCTGCCTGATTTATGTGGTTCTCTTCGACCCTGCTTATCTTCTCTGATCTGTGTCAATTACCAGAAAGTGCACTAACTTCAAAATCTAGTCCCACTCTTAAGTGCCACTTCCTCTCAGTCTCACTGCAGCAGTTCCTAGAGCTCTTGTGACTTCCAATCCTTCCCCACTTTCTTGTTTGCATTAGTCACTCCTGGCTGGTTGCCTCCTGCCTGGTCCTTAGTGTGTGTTCTGTGTTCCGATCAATGCCAGGCACTCCTGTCCCCTTGCTATGCTCTCTGGTTTCGGGAGGCCTGTCACCCTCTGCTCATGGCTCTGCATGGCCTGTCCTCTGGTTGCCCTGGCTGTGGCAGGGTCTTGCGCTGGAGCTTCCAGTGTTAGGAAGCCCTCCTTTGGTCCCACAGTCCACCTTAGCTACATTTCTAGGCTTCAGACCTCAGCAGAATTCCCCAGGCGGTATCTGCACTCCAGCCTGGCACGCACCTCTCCTTTCTGCTCTCAGTTCAGTCCAGGCCCCAAGCTGCCCCCGCCGCTCCATTGAAGCTCCTCCTATCAGAGTCACTCACCTGTGGACTTCAAGTTGCCCAACCCTGTTGGTCCTTCTGTGTAGTCACTTGGTGTGACCTCTCAGCCCCTTCAGCCCACCTGGTCATGTTCCCCCAGCCCTGACCTCTACAAGTGGATGTGCCTCCAGCCTAGTCCCCGCTCCCAGTGGGGGCACCTGCCCTTGTGGTTTTCTGTACCACCCATGCTGGTAGCCTCCAGGGTTCAAGCCCCAGACTTCCACACCCGCACATCCCCTACTGCTTGACTCATTTGGATGTCTGAAAGTGCCACGGACATTTCAAACCGAGCACTTCCCAAAACTTCAGATGGCTTTCCTTCTCTCCAGTTAAGTCTCTGGCCCTGTAATGACCTTAATTTATCCAGTTGCTCAGGCTGGAAACCCAGGGACTTTTCTTCTCCACCTGTGAGATGCCTGCCTTGCCAGTTCTCTTGCCACTTCCTCCCCTCAGTGAGATCACCACTGCACTGCTCAGCGCTGGACCTTGGTAGTAGCTTCTTCTCCCGCTTCTTCTTTAATTTTATCTCTTGAAACAGGTCTGTGTTGCCTAGACTGGCCACAAACCCCTCAGTGCAGGTGATCCTCCTGCCTGGCCCCTGCTTCTGTCCACATCCCCTCTGTTCCTTTTTCAGCATAGCAGCAGGAACTATTTATAGTCAGATCCCTTTTTTGTTGTTGTTGTTAAAACCTTGCAGTCCTCAAAATAAATGAATAAAATCCTTCAGTTGTATCAGATTATCCTTGTCTCTCATACTATCAGAGCCCTACATAAGCATATGTATACATTGTTAAAATGCAAGATTATACACAGATTGTTTGTTTCTTAGTACCAGGGATTGAACTGAGGGCCACTTTACCACTGAGCCACATCCTAAGCCCTTTATATTTTGAAACAGGGTCTTGCTAAAATGCTCAGCGTCTCTCTTATTAAGTTGCTAAGGCTGGCTTTGAACTTGCAGTCCTCCTGCCTCAGCCCTCTGGAGTCACTGGGATTACAGGCACAACTGCCATTCCTGGCTGTTTCTTCTTTACAGTCTCTAGCTGTTGTGCTTCTAGTCTTTGATATATGTTCACTCAAGCAAATGACAAGCAGAGAATTAATGTTTTCACTGCCAGGGTGCATACTAGCATGGGCCCATGTTCAAGAACTTCCCAGTTTTTGGTGGGTCCGCTGTGAGTTCCCTGCTGATGAATGGAACTCCCCTTGCACCCCAGACAAGAGCATGAGAAGAGGGCACTGGAAAGTCTCAGTTCCTGGTAGTGATGGAGGCTCCGGCCAGGGGCCAGCACACAAACCTGGACCCGTTTTGCTGAATTTTCTGTGGCTTCAAAAGCATGCAACTAGTGAAGTCACACAGAGCCTCACACTCAAAAGGGTCCTGCAGTGAACTTGGAGTTGTCTTAGAATTCTGCATTATTTTATCTCTCAATTTGTATTTTGTACCTGAAGTCTATGACAGGACTGTGGAGTATGTGCGGGAACTTGGAGTGGCAGCTCAGATAAAGTTGTGACCCCTGCCAAGCCCATGCATCCCAGGACAGGTTTTGGCCTGCCACTCTTTACCCCTTGTTCCTCTGGGCCTTCCCACCTGTGAGTTTTGCCCTTGCCCTTTGCCCCTCTGGGTTTAGCACAGGCCCAGCAGGGCCTTGGGAAGGTCAGGGTCAGGGTGTGCCCTGGAGCACTACAGCAAGTCAGTGGCCAACTCTGCAGGATCCTCTTACCCTCCTCACCTGGGTACCAAGTACTTTTCCCCTTGTGGCTTGGGCTCTGCAAATTATGTGGCAATAGACTGGTTGGGTGATCGGTAGCAAGTGCCTTGGGAAATGTTAGGGCTAAAGTCATATTGTCTTGCTCTGTGTTCCAGAGTTTGGGTATGATCCATCCTTTGTACTTTATTCTAGAGCAAGCCCCAAATCACTCTCTAAGAAAAGTATTGTTCCTGCTATCAAGGAACATCCTGTGGCTCACCTCCCAACTTTCGTGAGGACATAGATGAGGGAGGTGTGATTAGGCACCTCAGTTTTTACAACTGTTAAAATGTTGTGTCAGGATGTAGGCCTACCTTGGTAAGCCACACACACCATGCTGGCAGAGAACATTACTGAAAATGTTTGCAAACCAGTGTTTATCAGTGCAGCTGAGGGTGGGGTTATTTGTGAAAGGTGGTTTCAGTGACGCGTCTGTGATGTGTTCCCTGAGCTTTGCCCTGTTTTGCCCTTGATTCAGCTTTGCACTTGGATCATCAGCTGGGTTCCTTACACAGTGTCTCCTTTGCACTCTGCTGCTGGGTCTGGTCAGCATTGGACAGTGTTGAACAGTTTTCCTTACAGATTGCCTTACAGCCTCTCCTTTCCAAGGAAGGCAGACCTCAATGAGCGCTTACACTCAGCCCCAGTGCAGCAGCCTGGCAGAAGGCAGATGATGTGCTCCTCCTGAGACAGTGCTGTGGCAGACATCATCGAAGACAGGCATGGCCTGAGTCCCTTTGAACATGCAGTCAACAGAGCCAAAACTGCTGGGCTCATCCCTGGTGCAGTAGTGGCTACAAGGAAGGAGAAGCCAACATCTTATTCCATAGACATTTTAATTTTTGTCCAGAACCACTCTGGCTCACAAGTAGACCTAAATGTTGTTACAGCTGCTTATTTATCAAATGTATATGGAGGAGTGCTTGCCTCACAAGGGCAAGTCCTGGGTTCCATCCCCAGCACTGGAAAAAAAATGTATATAGAGCTCATACTTGACCAGCTACTATGCTGAGTCCTTTGTGAATATTAACTCCTTTTGGTCCTGTAATTAGCTCATGGATTAAGTACTAGAGGTGGTGCATCCCTGATTTGACATGCTTGGGACCAGAAATGTTTCAGATTTCATGTTTCTCCTTTTTTTTTATTTGGAGATATTTGCAGGTGCATGATGAGGTATGTTGGGGTGTGCTCTAAGTATGGACATGAAATTCACTCATGTTTCATACCCACCTTGTACACAGAGTTTGAAGTCTTCTTATATAATTTTGTTTTGTTTGGGGACTGGGGATTGAACTTGGAGACATTCAACCACTGAGCTATATCCCAGCCCTGTTTTGTATTTTATTTAGAGTTGCTTAGTGCCTTGCCATTGCTGAGGCTGGCTTTGAACACACAGTCCTCTTGCCCCGGCCTCCCGAGCCACTGGGATTATAGGTGTGCACCACTGGGCCCAGCCTTATATAGTATTTTTGATCTCCTATGTTTTGACTGTGATCTGTCACTGGAGGTTTGATATACAATTTTCCATTTGTAGTGTCATTTTTGTGCTCAGCAAAACTTCACATTTTGGGCATTTTGAATTTTCCCAAAGTTACACGTAATTTGTGTTGTCTCAGGCAGTGAGACAGTCTGTGTCTTCCATAGTTCAGGAAAAACTTTGAGATGTTTTTTAAAAAACTTACCTTACCAGTGGGGCAACTTTTGATGTGCAAAACAAATAATATTTATTAGAAGGTATATATACACACAAATACACTCCCCTTCCACCATACTTGGGTTAAATCCAGGGACTCTTTACCACTGAGCTACATCCCCAGCCCTTTTTATTTTCTAATTTACTTAGTGACTTTGTCCTGCTCAATTACAAAGGCAAGAGCCCCTGCCCTGGCTCTTTCATATATATTTGGATACAAGTGACTTATCAAACTTTTTATTTATTTGCAAATAAATATTTCCACTGTCTTATGGAAATTTTCTCCTGTTTTGTTGATATTTTGAAGCATGGAAGTTTTTCAATTTAGATTTTAAGTTCTGTTGATCTGTTTTTTTTTTCTTTCTTGCTCATGCTTTTGGTACTGTATCTAAGAAGTCATTGCCAATATTACAAAATCTTGCTTCTATGTCTTCTAGTTATGGCTCTTAACAGTAGCATCTATGATCCATTGGAGTTAATTTTTGTTTTGTTTAATATAGTTTTGTTTTGGTACCTTATTTGGTGTGTACACTTTGCTTTTTTAGCTTAATAATATGCCTTGGAGATCATTCCATGCCTCCATTAAACTTCCTGATTTCTTCTTACTTCTTTGGGTGCTGTGGCATTCCCTTGAGGGCATATACCCTTAAATTTCTTAAACAGGCTTGGTGAGGTAGCACACACCTGTAATCCCTGTGGCTTGGGAGGCTGAGAAAGGAGGTTGAGGAAGGAGGTTCAGGAGTTCAGAGCCAGCCTCAGCAACTTAGTGAGGCCCTTAGAATCTCAGTAAGATTCAGTCACTAGAATAAAAAATATATTTTTTAAAAGGGGTGAGGCTGGGGATATGGTTCAGTGGTTAAAAATCCCTGGGTTCAATTCCTGGTACCCCCCCCCCAAAAAAAATGTTGCTTGAGCAGTCCCTGTTGCTGGAAATTTTCCTAAATATTTGGGTTTTTGAAAATTATTTCAAAATGTGAACGTGGCTTGAAAAGTTATTCCTTGGGGCTGGGGTTGTGGCTCAGCAACAGAGTGCTTGCTTAGCACATGTGAGGCCCTGAGTTTGATCCTCAATACCACATATAAATAAATAAAGTAAAGTAATTGTGTTCAATTTCAACTAAAAAAAATTAATATTTATTTATTCCATAATAACCTCCTCAAAATACAGTTTAAACCATTTGGCAGACTTGGTTGTTATAGTCAGATGGTTGTTGTAGACATTATTCCCATCCAGAGGCCTTTGGTAAGCCCCAGCGCTCTGGAGAATGGCCCTGAGAAATTCAAGAGGCTTCTTTTCTTTGAAGAATCCCAGGGAGTCAGGGGGCAGGACATCAGTTATCTGAAAGTGCCTGGGACTTACCTTTAGGGGAAGCAGGTCCCTGCAGGGCTGTGGTCCTCACCGATATGGTTCCAGATGACTGACCCTCCACTGGCCTAGTTGTGTGTAAATCAAGTGATATCAATCTCAACTTGGATCAATACCTCCAGCCAATAATCTCTAGGTATTTAGGGTAGGCCCTAAATACCTAGAGATTATGAAACCCGGGTTTCTGTTAAGAGGTCGGTTAGGGGGAAATCCTGAAATGGGCCAAAGTTGGACTGATCTGCAGAAACTTATCTGACCAGGAGAAAGTAAACAGAATAGGCAAGTAGGAAGCTGAGATCACTGATGAAGTCATCCCCCCAGCCCCTGCTACTGCTAACAGTTCTTCACTGACATACTGTGAGCTTTTATTTTATGCACTGGTCATATTAGCATGATAACATAAAAAAGAACTTTGGAATTATTCAAATCCTATTCTTGTTCAGTAAATTAACCTTTCTGGGCTAGAGTTTTTTCATTTGTAAAATGAACATGCACTGAATTTGATTCCAAACCTGCAGTAGATTAGAGAATTTACTTAGGATGTCTGTGTGGTACACACCTGTAATCCCAGCTGCTTAGGAGGTTGAGGCTGGAAGATGGCAAGTTTGGGGCCAGCCTAAGCAACTTAGCCAGACCTCATCCAAAAAATAAAATAAAATACACTTTTTACAAATGTTTTACTTACTTATTTATTTTGTGGTACTGGGGATTCAACCTAAGGGCGCTTTACCACTGAGCTACATTCCCAGCTTTTTTATTTTTTATTTTGAGACAGGGTCTTGATGAGCTGCCCAGGCTGGCCTTAAACTTGTAATCTTACCTCTGCTGTCTGAGTTTCTGGAGTTACAGGTGTGCACCACTGTGCCTGACCAAAAAAACAAATAACAGACAAATTTAAAAAGTGAAACTTACAGGGGTGCCTCAGGGGCTGCTGAACAGCACAGCTGACCTGATCCAATGCTGCAGAGAGTAAGAAAGTTAAAAGCATTTCCACAAAGTTCAAGGCTCTCTCAGCCTTGCAGAGCCAAGCCACCCTAGAAGGCATCACTAGGTTACAGCATATTCCTGGTGGCCACAAAAGTTCCAGGTTACCAAGTAAAGGTTAAATGGAAAACTGCATTATTTTTCTTATTTTTGATTTCAATTTAATTTCAGACTTACAGACAAGTTGTGAAAGAGTGCAAAGAATACCATCTGTGCTTCACTTGGATTCTGCAGATAAACATTTTTCCCACTGGCTCAGTCTCTCCCTCCCTCTCTCCCCTTTCTCCTGGCTCAGGAGCAAAGGAGCCGTGTTCTTCCTGGACACTAAGGACATGATCTTTGTAACCACAGGGTCATGATGGGAGTCAGGAAATGATCCTGGAGCATGGTGCGGACTAACATGCTGCTCAGCTCAGGGTGCTGTGCCCTTTAGGGCAGCAGCAAGTCTCGAGCACGTGCCTCCTCCTCCTGCTCCCACCCCCAGCTCTTTCCTCACCCTTAGTCTGTGATGCTTCCTCCTTGTCTTTAGAATTTTTCATTGACTTTTATGTGGTAGGTGGACGCTGGGCGGGTGTGGACGCTCTGTGGGTCATCTGCACTGGCAGGAGGCCACATGGTGAGTCCTGGGTGGGTGAGTCCTGTGTGGGTGAGTCCTGGGTAGGATGACCTTCAGAACCATGCTGCTCTTCTTCACTATTTTTTCTCCTTTGGAATTCCTGACTATCTTGTGGGGAACGTTTTGAAACTATGTAAATGTCTTGTTTCTCCCCAACCATTGTACTCACACTGGTTTGCCTTTTTATGAAGACAGAAGAAAGCAAAACTCCTCAGCAAGATTCCCATCAAAATGATTGTGGTGTTGAAAAATGTAACTTATATAGCATTTGATAACTATCAGGTGGAATTCCTTAGTACTCACTAAGTTAAAGACTTCAGGCCTTTGTGATACTTTTTTTTTTCAAAACATCCTATATCTAAGGTGGACTCAGACTCACAACTCATGCGGTGTGATTTTGTGATTGCTGTTGTCTTTGATACATGAGTTACTCCCACCACTTTTGTATTTGTCTACTATCAAGGGTGTAATAAAATAAACAAAAATGCTTTTAGAAAACATTTATTCCAAGTGCCTCTTTTCCTCCTTTTTCTGTGTATCTGCCAATCTCAACCAAAGACTCCACTTTTACTGTATTGCCCACCTAAAAATCCCCAGCCGTGTTTCATTTCCAACTCTTCATCCAATCTAAGCCTTCCCCTTCAACTTAAGAACTTTTCTCTCTTCGGCCAAATTAACCTACATAATTTGCTTTTAAAAAGCAAACACCAACTTACGTTTTTCTCTTTCTGCAAAGTGCCCTTCCAGTCTGTCTTGATTCTGTCCACATTCCAGATAAAATCAAGGGCATCTCCATAAAGGGAGCCTGACCTCTCCATTGAATGTGACTTCAACTGCACATGGTCTGTTTGGTACTGTAGGGGAGATGATGCAGGAGGGACTTACACAGGGAAAACAGTGGTATAAACGACATGTCAGATACCGACCAGGAGGTCCATAACCTCTCTCCCACAGGCCATTTTCCGGTGTTCTGCATTTGACTAGACACTGCACACAGCACACACACACAGCACTTTTCAGTACACATTCCCATGTGTGTGTCCATGTGTGTTAGCTAATGAGGCTGCATCCCCATAGAATCCAGCATTTATTAGCTATTCAATAAAGAGGTGTTTTATTGACTTCTTTTTTTAACCTTTTTTTTTTGGTATTGAGGATGGAATCCAGAAATACTTTACAATTGAGCAACATTCCCAGCCCTTTTTTAAAAATTATTATTATTATTTTAAATTTTGAGACAGGGTCTTGCTCAATTGTTGAAGCTGGCCTCGGAGTTGTGAGCCTCCTGCCTCAGCCTCCCCAGTTGCTAGGATTAGAGGCATGTACCACACCCCCATTCATTATCCTTTTTGTTCTGGTGAAGCCTTCTCACAACAGGATGGGGGACAGATGTTTCCATCCTTCATGTTTTAATTCATGTCTAAGTGTGAGTGTTTAGGCTTGGAGCCCTTTCTGGCAGTGAGAAATTGGTGCTGATTAGTTTGGATGCCTTTACTAGATTTTCCTAGGAGTGAAGGAGCACTTCACTGGGATTTGGGGCTCATTTGAGGGCAAATTGTTTATTGTACTAAGACATAAATAGGTGCTTCTGTTTCATTAACTGAAGCTTCATGTTATAGGGAACCTCATATCTGCCTGTCATCTGTTTTAAATGTTTGACAGCTGTCTGGTCATTCGTAGCTGCTGTTGGGGCACAGAGGCCGAGTCAGGCTCCTGCCTGGAGATGGGGGTCCCACAGGAGTTAGGGTTAACTGCGGAGCTGGTAACTAAAGGGAGTTTGCTTCAGTGGATGGTAGCCATGGTGTGTACAGGGAGTGCTGAGTACTGAGGCAAAGGGGTGGCCGCTGGGGGCTTCAACAATAAGGCAGGCAGAGGGTCCCAGAGGCAGGCCTGGACTCGGGATGGGTGGAAACCAGCATCGTGCGGCCAGAGGAGAACACACTGGGGGCTTGTTGGTGTTGGCTTAGGACTATGGGCTCTGGAAGGCGTGCGGGAGCTTTTCACCTGGGTTTAAATAAGAAACGGGTACAGACAGGTTAGCAGTAAGCTGGGGTTTACCCAGAGCCAGCCCAAGGATAACCCAGCAACGGACCAGCTCCATTTGAGTCACTCCCCGTGTGGGGAGGATGCCACCAGCCAATCTGTGGCCATTGGGCTAACTCTGCATGCCAGTGCAGTTCTGAAATGGCAGGGTTTTGTTAGTTCTCTGGTAAACAGTTACTGATTCAGAAGGTCATAGTGCACTGCTTTGGTCTTCGAGAAGTTCAGGTCCAAGCCTGTCCTGCTCACCAGGCGCAGTCTTGTGCAGGAGCTTCGGGTCCCCAAATCTCACTGGTGTGCTGGAAGGTGGTCCTGTGTTTCAAATCACCCAAGGGCCTTTAAAAGGTCCAAATTCCAGGGCCACACTCCATACCAATTCAGTCAGAGTGGGGAGAGGTGGCAGTGGGACCCAGCAGTAGTAATCTTTTTAATAGACTTTATTTTCTAGAGCAGTTTAAAGTTTACAACAAAATTGAGAGGAAGGCACAGAGGTGACCCATAGTTTCCTGCCCACAGGCCCCCAAGAGAATGTGGTGTCCCCATGGGGGTCACGCTTGCTGCTGTGTGTTTCATGGATTTGGTCTGTGGTGTCGTGATGCCTCTGCCATTATGGGGTCTCACATAGAATGG
Organism: Ictidomys tridecemlineatus; assembly: GCF_052094955.1. Lineage (NCBI taxonomy): Eukaryota > Metazoa > Chordata > Mammalia > Rodentia > Sciuridae > Ictidomys > Ictidomys tridecemlineatus. The sequence continues at coordinate 29,927,490 of NC_135492.1, forward strand.
CTCATTACTTTTCAGTGGTTTCAGTTTGAAGGTTTTTCCTCTCTTTTGGGCCATATTTTGGGGTGAGGCATAACCCTGTTACTGTCAGCCCAGGTGTCCTTCGGCCTCTTGTTCTGTCACTGTGGTGGTATTTTGTATTGAGCTCTCTAACACGCTGTGAACCACCATCTGTGAGCTCAGGGACATAGGTTGAAGGTGCAGCATTGGTTCTCAGCTTGAGGAGTCTTTAAGTCCCTCGAGCCCTGGGAAGTGTGAAGTAGGAGTATGTGTCACATATCAGACAAGCCCCAGAGCACTCGACACGGATGGTAAGACAGACTGCTACAGCTTATTAGAAGTAAAATTGTCTGACTTTGTACCCAAAGTGTCTTATTTTCATCTGCTATGATGAGAAAATGTTCAGGTACTTGGTGCAGAATGTCGGACCGCACCACCAGCGACTCTGGCACTGATGTGTGGACTCTTGTCTTCCATGCAGCCCCACCCCACGTAACAGCCCCTCAGTCAGGGCCAGGGCCCAGCCGCTGCGGCTGCACTGGAGGTGTTTGTCCCCACTGGGCTGTCAGGACCCAGGGGCTGAGGCTGAGTCCTAGCTTTTGTGGGAAGAATGAATGGCTGATTGAGGAAAGGGAATCAGTCACCAGAGAGAGAAGAGCAGATGTTGAGGGCAAGGAAGGAACACCAGGGCTTGCAGGGACCTTGATTAGTCCATGACTGGCCCGATTCAGGACCTTTTGGACATTGCTCATTTCAGAAACAGAAAGGTCTTTGAGGCTGGGGATGTGGCCCGCTGGCCATAGATCATGGGGAAGGAATTGGCCTGGCGTGGTGACCCTGTCTGTGAGATTTCAGGCGGGAACTCCCCTTTGGGAGTCCCCTGCCTTCCTAGACCCACAGCTGCATTTCTGTGAATGCTGTGCTCCTGGCACTGGCTGGAGCCACTCAGGGGTGGCAACTTATCTTAGGGCTGAGCTTATCTGAGCTGTTTAATAGTTTTTATTCTCCTTGATATTTTTTATTCACTTTTCCCAAAATTCAGACAGATATTTGTTGAACACATTGCAAAAGTCCAGTGTTCATCCAGCAATAAGGGTCTACACACTGGTGAACGGGGACACCGTCCCTGCATTCTGATGGCCACAGACATTGGTCCTTCCAGAAGAGTGTGAGTCGACAGGGGAGGACAGGATGTGGGGGGGCTCAGGGTGGGGGCTCAGGGCAAATGCTAGAGGAAGTCGCTTGGAGATTGGGCCTGCAGCATAATTTCAGACAGAGTAGAGCGGAGTGTGTTCCTGACAGTGAAAAGCTGGTTTATTAATGTGTAGGGCTCATGGGATGGAGTGTGTTTTTGCTGCCTCCCCTACTTTGTGCCATTCACCTGGGGAGCTAGAAATAGCAGAGAGGAGCCTGCATCAGCCCCAGGGTGGCCCAGCTCTGAGGAGCATAGCTGCCGGATTCCATGCTTTCCCTGGGATCTGGAATTTAAAGGGAGTTCCCTCATCACCTTACTACAGGGAAGGCAGGACCTGTGGGAAGATGCTGTGGGGGCAGAGGTGGCTTGGGGGTGTGAGAAGTTCCCTTCCCAGTGTTCGGTTTCTCAGGGAAACAGGAAGTCAGTCAGTAGTAAGAAGGAGAAGCTGGCAGAGGTGGAGATTTGGAGGAAAGTGGGCTGGGAAGGGCTTTTCTGCATCCCAGATTGCCTCATGCCAAGAATGAAAATGGGAAAAGTACCCTCTGGCCTGCCTGGTGCCAGGGAAGCTCAACTTGATGTTCTCTGGCCAGCACAGCCTGGCGAATCTCAATGTGGGTGTCACTGGCTTTTGTTGCAGTGAGACAGAACCAAATCTGTGGGACAGGCAGAGAAATTTAGCTGCTTCTCCTGGTTTGATCAAGCTGTGTGAAATTCGCTTTTCCTTTTTACATCCTTGGCTTGCTTATTAGGCTGGTGAGCAGCTGAGTCTGGCCAGCCAGATCCAGGCACTGTCCCTGGTCTGGCTGCAGTGATGGGTGGATGGGATATGTGGACAGACTGCTGGGCACGTTTGGAGCCTGCATGAGAGGCAGGGCTGTTGGGAGTGGCCAACACACACTTGGTATGCAGGAGTTGCAGGTGAGAAAGGCAGGGTCTCCTGGAGGTCAGCGACCGCCTGTGGAGGGTGAAGCCCACCCTGTGGCTGTGTGCTTTGGAGGCTGGGCAGGGAAGCAGTGCATACAGGAGGACTTGGGGAAAGTGTGCTGGGTGGCTGGGGGATGGTGGGCTTTAGCTTCAGACCAGGCAGCAGGATCAGTGAACTAGGTGTCAGAGACACTGGGAAGCCAGAGGAGACGTATAAAAGCCTGACTGTGAGGAATGGTGAGGATGCAGGCCCTGACACAGAGTCTGGAGCACCGGGACCTAGCTGCAGCTGTCACAGCCTAGGGCAGAAGAAAGGCTACCATCACAGTCCCCACACTTGACTGTGCTCCACACACTCCCCTACAACACAACACCGTCTGGCCCAGTTGTCAGCAATGCCGAGCCAGAAAACCCTGGGTTTAGGTGTGGCCATTTGGGTGACTGGCCCGGGTAGGCCCAGTCTTAGCCAGATCACCAGAAAAGGGAAGGTAAACACAGAAACCAGGAGCTGACTAATGGCCAGAGTGAATGGCCAGGGCAGCCAGAGCACCCTGGGGAGGACGATGGCCAGCAGGGGATGAGGGAAGTGGGCTCACTGGTCGGAGTCCCTTTATTTTTCTGGAACTAGCCAATTGTATAGATTTGGACTCAGTCATGGCTCCAAGAGCTGTGTGTTCCCATTAGCCAGAGTGATGGGATGGTTCAAATGAAAGGCATGAACTAGTAAGCAGCTTTGGTACAACTAAGTGCAGGTGATGGAACCCAGGGCCTCACACATGTCAGACAAGCATCCTACTGAAGAGCCACTCCTGGCCCACAGTGCCTTCTAAGCACATGTTCTCTGGTGTTTGGAGCACCATATCAGGAACTGATTCTTAGTTCACCTCACCTCACTTCAGATCCAAGAGGGAGATGTCATTAATCCTTCCTGAGGGTGCTTACAACAGTGTCCCCTTCAGCTGGAGAATCAGGGACTATGGGAAAGAGCTCTGGGTCCATGCCCAGTTCCTCACAGATACAAAAGGTGAGCCCTGCTCAACATGGGCCTAATGCAGCCCTGGTGAAGTAGCCTTTACCCAGAAGGACACTGCAAGACCATTAGTGGGCTGAAAGCAGCTAGCACCTGGTAAATTTGGGAATTGTAGTTTTTACACTTTGCTGGGAATAAGCTCAAACCATGTCCTGCCTCATTTTGAAATTTCCACTGATAATCTCCAGTAGGTCATAAGACTTTAAGTTACACCACAAAGGGAGACTATGAGGTGATTTCTGATGTCACACTGGCCAGCAAGCTGGTCAACTCCAGCAGGGACAGAGATTGCTATCTGCTGTAAGTTGACCATTCATATCTTGAGGCTCACACCCAGGAAATATCCCCTTTAAGCTTTCTCAGTAAATGCTAGCAATGAAAATGGCATGTCCCCTTCACCCACACTGAGCTGTTGGTACCTCCTGAGTCAGACAGCGTGGGCTCTGCTATCATATGCTAGAGGTGGGGTTTAGACATACTCATTCCAGAAAAGCCAGTGGTAGTGCTGTGTTTTGGAAGTCATCTTTCACAAAAATGTGAAATCATCTTTTAAACATTTACTTAGGAAACCAGTATGTTCAAAGGAAACTTGCTTTCCTGGGTCTGTTTTATGCCACTTGTCCTACACGAAAGTGAAGCAGTCTGTCTCCTGCTGACAGGGTCTTTCTTCACCTAGGGTTGTACCCTGCCTGGCCCTGCTTGTCCAGCAGAATATGCAGCTAGGAGCCAATTCCTCATTTGTGGGTAGGAAAAACTCTCTGGTTGGCATAGTCTCTGACCCCAGCCCTAAAGAGCAGCTCACTCAGTCCTGATTCATCCCATGCTAAAACTAAATATTCAAGGACATGAATTTAATAGGCTAATGGATACAGGTGCAGACCTTAGCATCATCTCTCATCAAGAATGGCCAAAACATTGGCCATTACAACAAGCCACTCAAAGGCTTCGAAGCCTAGAAGTGGTGACTAATCCCCATAGAAGTGCAATGGTATTAGTTGGGAAGGATCCTGAAGGATGTGAAGGAACTATACAGCCATATGTATTGGATCATCTTCCCGTAAATTTATGGGGACGAGATGTCCTAGATCAATTAGGTTTGACATTAACAAAAAACATCAATCAAAATGCACCCACTATTATGGCTAGACAAGGTTTTAGGAAAGAAAAAAGATTAGAAAAACAAGAACAAGGTATAGCAGCATCAATACAAATACAAAGATAAACTTAAAATAACCCTTTTTACACTAAACTTTTTAAATTTGGATACATCAGGACTTAGTGCTGCGGAAAGGCATATGTGTCCAAAAAATGTACATAAGCCCAAGGTACTTTGGAAGGATATTCTAACAGGACAAGGCAAAGGTCCTGACCCAGTAATTTTCTGAAGTCGGGGTTCTGTTTGTGTGTTTCCACAGGGAGAACAGCAGCCAATTTGTATCCCAGAGAGATTAACTAAGGTCCTGTCCCAGTGATTGTCTGGAGTCAGGGGTCTGTTTGTATGTTTCCACAGGGAGAACAGCAGCTGATTTGGATTCTAGAGAGATTAACTAAAGTGATTTCTACAGACCAAAAAGAAGATGATTTGGCTCAAATCCATAATATCTGATATCCAAAACTTCAGTTTGGCTATCCTTACATCTGCAACAAAACCAGGATGCTTTTTTCAATATCTATTTTATTATTACCCTTTCCCACATCATGAAGTTCTATTTTGTTTTTTGAGCTCATACAGACCTAGATTAATGTTTTGCTGATCAGTTCTATTTTTTGACTATAGAGTTTTTAAACATTGCAATGGAAATTTCACCTGTAAAAGTTATAAAGCTTTTACTATTATGTTATGTGTTGTATGTATTATATTATGTGTGCACATTTGTGTTTTATGTTGTATGTTGGTATGTATGTATGTCCATATATCATATATGATGAGCGCTCATGAAAAAATGGATCCAAATATATCTTTTTTATTATTCACATGATTTAAATCGTTTAATTTAAATTGGGTAAATAGCTGTTGAGGATTGTTTTAAAATATGAACAAAGAAGGAGGTTAACAGATCTGTTTGTTTGCTTTCACCTTTCCTTTTCATTATATTTAATAATTCTGTTCAAGATAATGTAAATTGTTAAGAAAATTGTTTGCTTTTAGTGCCTTCTGGAATGTTACATAATTTCTTCTTTAGCCATTATTGCCAGAATTCCTATCTTCATCCCAGTGCCAGTGAAGACAAAGACAAAACCAATCTACAGCTTCTGCAATAGCCATCACTGAACTGCTTGGAGAACTTTCCTGGACTATGTATCACTTGTATGCATTGTGAACTCACTTGTATGCATTGTGAACTATCTGTTGGTGCAGCGACTTGTGGAAGTGTTGGGGTATTTTTGCTGATAGTGTCATGGGTGGTACAATTTTTCCAAAAGGAGCTGCCAATTGGCTTGGTGTATCTTCCTCCCTTCTGCTTGTCATGGTCATTCAGCTGAAATTTGGGGGCCAACAGAGGTGAGGCAAAGAACCTCACCCCCCCCCCGCTGGTACAAAGACCTATCCAGAGATGTGGCTGTATGCTGGATGGATAGTCAATGACGAGTAGGATCCAATTGCAATGGTACCAACCTAAGACAGGAGGCTGACGCCTTGAGGTCAGCTCATCCAATGACAGGTAAGAACCATATGTACCATTGGACAACCTAAGGCAGGCACAGTCCCTAAGCCACATGCTTGTTGTTTAAACAGAGAGTGGGAGACGTTGAAAAATATGAGGATTTCCTGACTACGAATTCTGGTTCCCACCATTACCAGTCCCATTGGCTTCAAATAGCCTCCCTACACAGTCTCAAAATATGAACACACACTAACCATTTCCTGGATTTCAGTATGCTTATTTTTCCCCCAATAGCAGCTCCGTGGTCTGAAAGGGTGGTGAAACAGCCCATTGAGCATCACGGCAAAGGAGCCAATCAGTTGGAAGCTAGAAGTTGCTGGGGCCGCTTTGAGCCAATCATCAGCTGGCAGCTGGAAGTTTGTTGGCAGCTGGAAGTTTGCTGGGGCCCTTTTGGCTGTGGCTCTCAACATCTTCAGCCACTTCCTCCAAATAGAGCCTAGTAGACCAACTGTTTGAGTTACACTAAATTGTATCCAATCCAGAAACAAATAATGACAGAAAGATAGATACTTGGCTGCTTTTTTTGTTGATAAAAAACTGGGGATCAACCATGTGCAGTGGTGCATGCCAGTAATCACAGCAACTGGAGAGGCTGAGGAAGGAGTATTTCGAGTTCAAAGCCAGCTTCAGCAATGGTTAGGCACTAAGAAATTCAATAAGACACTCTCTCTAAATAAAATACTAATATGGCTGGGGATGTGGCTCAGGGATCATGTGCCCCTTAATTCAATCCCCAGTAGCAAAAAAAAAAAAAAAAAAAAAAAAAACACTGTGGATCTGACCCAGGGGTTCTCACTACAGAGCACAGAGCACCATGACCAAGTTTTATGGATAGATTTATGGATGGATAGAAACATAGATGGATATATAGATTCCTGGGACAAGTCTCTAATTATCCTGAGATTGATTTTCAACTAACTGATATTACAGTAATGCTCCACAGCCCTGTAATTTTAATTTATTTATTATTTTGACTTGCTGTAGATTCCATTAAGGATAGAATTGTTTCATGGCAGTGTTTTCTCCCAATACATAGACCCAGCCCAGACAGAAGTGCACTTAAATTTATCACTGAATATGTGGTTAAATCAATGTGTGAATACAGATGTATATATTTTTATAAAAAAGAAATCACAATTTTAAAATTTTATTTAACATTTCTGTTCTCTGATCTTATAAGAAAACAGCTTGAGATTTCTACTCATAAGTAGTTCCCTGAGGCAGCAATGTCCCTATTTCCCCCCAAAAATGAGGCACAAGTAAAATTTTAAAGTTTCTAGTATTAACATTAAAAATTAAAAAGAGATGGAGGGTGCCAGCTTTCTAGATCTGTTAGTATCCCTGACTCTGTAGTATAAGCAAATAAAAACAATTTTGCCTTGAGCTTAATGGTAGGATTATGCTACTCCTTTGATATGAGATACTATGATAATATCAGCAAAAATCACAGGCATTTATATATTCTATACTTCAAAACAGCCCCTCAACAGAGTCAACCTTAAATTTTAATGAAAAAAATTAAATCTCTATTGCTAGGGTCATCTCTAGCAGAGATCCATGGGTGCTGAAGGATGAGTGGCTTCAATGAAAGACGAGACAGGACTACAGATTGCAAGTTACAAGCAGGCTTCAGAAGTATCAGCTGCTCCTAGAGGGCCCTTTAATACCTCTTTTTTAAAAATTTTTCTTTTAGGGAGTTAATGGATTTTTTCAAAGCTCAAAATTTCTTTGATGTACATAATTTTTAAGAGTTACAATCTTTTAAGACATATTAATTACCTAAGATATTGAGTACATTGTTTAAAATATTTTCCTGTAACCTTGGGAAATCATGATTAAGCTTTCACATTTTCACCTCAATCACTAGGTGTCAGACTATACAACTTGACTACATATATCTTCACCTATTATTAATTTTTAACTTTAAATCATACTTATAATTATATAATTAACCTTTAACTTTAAAGCATTCCTATGACTATTGATAAGCTTTCTTACTTCTAAACTAAAATCTCAGTAAAACACACTTAAAATAGTGAAAGCCTATTACTTAAAAACCTACTACTCTGAGTGCCTCTGAAATATATGTATGTTAATTTTATATTATTTTATTTTTAATTTCTAAGGTAATTTCCTTTTTAATATGGTCTATTTAACAGCTTTCTTAAAGAGTTTCTTTGATCCTTGGTAAAAGTACAATAATTATTATGTCTTTGTAATCCTTAACAGAAGAGCAGGTTCAGCACCTCAACCCATTTGCCATTAATTAACTAGGTGTTTCCCATTCTCATCATGATGTAAGGAAAAGAGAATCTGTTAGTGGGGGAGGGGATGTATGTTGAACAGGTTGCAGCTTTGGAAAATGGAGCTTAAATTGTTAAGCTTTTCTCAGGAACATCGATTTGCAATCTTTTTTAAATAAATGTCTTGAAGATTAACACTATTGTTAGTATCCTGAGAGATCAAAACACATATCTAGGCATGTCTTAACTGTTTCTTTTGTCTCATTTTGAAAATTTTCCTGTAATCTCAGTCAGCACATACTTTTATTATTGATTGATGTATGTCCTATTATTCATATAATCAGTATCATAAACAAAATACTTAATATTTCAACATGGTTCTGGTTTCCAGATGGTGTGGCCCTGCAACAGCATCCCCCACACTGTGACCCTATCAGACAGAGGGTGCAGGAACTCTTGAACCAAACTATCTATAAGAAACTGGCTGTTTTCCATATGACTTCTGTGGAACTTATGATTGGATCTGGGCATTCAGCCTATAGTGAGTCAATTAGTTATCTGTCACTGGAAAACAAATTATTCTAAATCTTATTGGCTCATTCTACCCCTGAGCCAAATGCCCAGCAGTATTTTGTATTTTATTTTTAAAAAAGTTTCACTAATTGGCTTAGCACTTGCTAAGTGCTTGCTGAAGTAGCATTAAACTCATGATCCTCCTGCTTCAGTTTTCTAAGACACTGGAATCAGTGAACAGTCAGTCAGCTCTGTTCACATTTTGAATGCCAGCATTACCTCTTTGCCTTATCAATTATTTTTTTATGCTATATTTCAAATGGATGCAGTACTTCTAATTTTTCTCTAAGAACTGTATGGCAATTGAAAGATATTTCTTTCTCTTTGTGAGCATCTCACATGAGAGAAAAGCAGACAAATGTAACTTGACAAATTTTTTAATATTTAGTTGTACTTGTATACAATATCTTTAATTAATTTATTTGTTTTTATGTGGTACTGAGGATCAAACTCAGGGCCTTGCACATGCTATGTGAGTGCTTTACCACTGAGCCACAACCCCAGCCCCATAACTTGACAATTTGAAAAAGAAAAACAATGTGTCTCTTCTCACTTTGTCTTCACAGGCACAGACACTTTATCATATTTTCTGATTTTAAGTTCTTCCTTGAAGACTTTCTTGTGTGATATGTCTTTATTCTAACCTCCCACAATGACCTAGTTGTGGGCTTCATAACTGCCTGAACAAAAGGTGGGAACTAACACCATGTCTAAAGTCTGTTGGAATGTCTAGGGAATATCATTTCCTGGGCCTTTTCCTTCTAGATAGCAGCATAAAGTATGGAGTTAAGGCACTCAGGGAGTCTCTGAAAGCCCTTCAGCTGACAAGAATATTTTAGTGATACAGGGCTGGGACTCTGTGAAACGGAGGTAGTGTGAAGATAACTCCCCTTCAAATGCAGATTTGTTTTCAATCAAGACATAAAATTTTCAAACATTAATTAGTGTGACAAGCAATTAGTTTATTAGAAGTTATGTGAAGAAGGAAAATGGTGACACTTTGAAGGGATATAGTCTGTTCTCTCTGTAAAGATTATAGCATGGCTCTCTTATGCTCCAGTTTTAATAGGAATCTAAGAAAAGATTCCAAAGTGTCCTGCCCAGGTGCACTTCTTGACTTTGGACTGACAGCAGGATAACAGAAGCTCAAGTATCCACTGCCATGACAACTTTAGGTTAATGAGGCTCATACTAACAATTTCTAAATGAATTCTTAAGCATAAACTCTTACAGATTTTATGGTGAGAGGAATTTTCTTTATTTCCCTGAGTTCCAGAATCTGGTCTGTAACAGGGCCAAAAAATTCTCCCCTTCAGGGTAACTTGGGTTCTTCTTACGAATATTATTTTGAAACAGAATTTCTCCTGCAGATGATAGTTTGTTAAGGAATGTGATATATCCTGTACAGTTAATCCAGAAAGGGTTCAACTAAATTGCTTCTTGGAAATTAAAGCATGGGGTCCTATTTATTTATTTAATTATGGTACTGTGTGTTGAAACCAGACCTAGTCAACCTCTGAGCTGCATCATCAGCCAATTTTTTATATTTTATTTAGAGACAAGGTCTCACTGATAAATTGCTGAGACTGGCTCTAAATTTATGATTCTCCTTCCGCCCAAGCTTCTTGGAATACAGGCATGTGGCACCATGCCCAACCTACCATTTACCTTAAAGGTACTTTAGTTGTTTTACCAGCTTCTGTGAAAAATGCTACAATTAAAATAGAAATGCAATGTTTTCTGTGATTTAATTATTCAAAGGTTTTTAGATACATGCCCAGGATTACTACTACTGAATCATATGGCATTTTTATTTTAACTTATTGAAAAACCTTAATGCCATTTTCAAAAATAGCTTTATTCCATTTATATTTTCACTAACATTTTTACAACTGAGTCTTGATATCCATGCTCATATGCTCTGGAGTACTTACTATCTTTCAGATATTTATTTTTTACTTCTAAATATTTTATTTATTTATTTTTTGTCTGTCATAGATAAATTACTTTTATTTTATTTATTTATTTTAATGTGGTTCTGATTTTTAAACACAGTACCTCCCATGTGCTGGGCAAGCATTCTACAACTAAGCCAGATCCTCAGCCCCTATCTTTCAGATTTTTATCGTAGGGATTCTGACAACACTGCACAGGGTGAAAGAAATTTTTCAGTTGACAGAAGCATTAAAATTCTGACTCAAGTGTGTTATATTCCAGGCTGTCAAGTAGCCAGAGAAAAAGTGTGCTATAAATATTTTCTGGAATGAAACAGGGATCTATGATTTCTAACACATTTCTAACACTACTGCTGAAAATTTTAGTCTTTGGAAGTAGTTAAAAACAATGCAAATCTAATGCAATATATGAAAATTTGCACATGATAAGTCTCTATTGATTATAGAAATTGAAAGTTTAGGATACACTTTTGGGAACAGAAGTTGCTAATTTTAGACACTCAGTGCATGGAGAAACTTCTTCTAGAAACAATTGGTAGGCCTGGAATTATTACTGGGGTGAACAAGAGTAGTTCAGGACTCAGAAAGCACTCAAATCTTATTGAGTCCATCAGTAGTTTGCTTAATTGCTATTTTTTGTACCCATAATTGAATCGAGAGAGAAGCAATTCTTCTAGCAACAGAAGTTAGAAAAACCACTGGTAAATCTCTTTTGGAGACAAACTGACATCTTTGAGATTTAACCACACTGCCCTGACTTCAGGTTGTGAAACAAATGAAAAGCCTTTGTATTAGAGGATGTCCACTCTGTTCTTTTCCTACTTCTATATCACTGGTCTAACCAATATAAGATGAAAAATCACAGAAATTTTAAAGTCAGCTTATATATGATCTCAATCTCTTCTTATTTAAGGTGACCCTTGACTTGGGGGGATTTTTTCTCATATATGTAGCACTTCATGCAACAACTCAAATGACCAGGTGTATCCCAGCTATTTCTACTCATTTTATTTTAGGTGTTTTTTTCAATTATCCAATGTATCTAAATCTTAGTTGTCCAATGTATCTGAACTCATTTATGACTTTGTCAATGAAGGACCCATAACATGAGTAGAAGTGTATTCAATGTATCAGTAGAGAAAGGGAGAGTTATAAGCCTCAATTCTGCTATATTTCTGTTATGGTCCAGTTGTAAATGTACCCCAAAAGCTTACATGTGATACAATGCAGATAGGTTTTAAGGAGAAATTATTTGGTCATAGCCTTAACCTAATCAGTAAATTAATCCCTCAATAAATTAACTGTTGTTACTGGAGTGATAGTGTGTCACTGTAAAAAGTGGAAATTGGAGATTCGGCTTTGGAGTATAAATTTGTATATTCCCCCAAAACAGAGTCTGTCTCTGATTCATGATCACCATATAAGTTTCTTCCCTCTGCCACAACCTTCTTCCATGATATTCTGCCTTACCTTGAGCCCTGAGAAATGGAGAAGTCTTCCATAGACTAAGACCTCTGAAAGCCTGGAAATAAACTTTTTTCCTCTATAATTTCTCTGGTCAGTTTCTATAGTCATAGTTGTAAAAAAGGGTGATTAAAACAACTTCTAACTTCACTTCATCTGAACATCTAATTTTTGTGATGAGTTTGAGCAAGTACCTTACATATTCTGCACACAAACACTCCGGAAACTATGACCCCAGCCCAAACATCTAACTTTAGATTGTATTTTATTATCCATTTACTTCGAGTGTTATTTTGGATATGGGTAAGCTTAGACCATTCAATTGCTCTTAACAATACAAAAAAATACATGCATATGAATTCATCTTTGTGTTTGGTTTATACTATGACTCCTTGCTCTTTATCATTGTAGTATAGTTTTATAATATACATCAGTGTCACGTAATGATACTACTAGTTCATTTGCTTCTCTGAAGCAGAGGTTTTAGGGGTATTTTATATACAGTTTTTTTCCAAGGTATTTTTTTCTTTAACCTCTTTCCTTTAAAAGCAAGGTATGCTGAAATTTGTTAATGTTTTTTTTTCTTAGTTGTGGCTATACATAACACCTTCATTTTATTTATTTATTTTTATGGGGTGCTGATGGTAAAAATCAGTGCCTCACATGTGCTAGGTTAGCACTCTACCACTGAGCAACAACCCTACCCCACATGCTAAAATTTTCATGAAAAATATTACAGATTACATTCAGGGAAAATTGTTAATTTTGTATTGATGTGTAGTATCTAAATACATGTGTGTAATTGGGCCTTTTATGCCCTTGTTCAAGTTTTTATTTTCCAATAAATACTACAAAATTTCTTTTAAAACAATATACACTGTGTGAAGTAGTATACAAATGTGTTTTGTACTGTTGGTTAGGCTGAATGTAGTGTGGCTAAAATGTGTCTCAACCTTAGAAATAATTTTACTTGCACTTTATTATTTGTATCTTCTTATATGCACATTCTCTTTTCCTCCACCCTACAGATTTCAACTGTATGGACCATTCAGCTCTACTTTTATGTTGTTATGGTTTATAAGGGCAATAATTTCTGTAATTTAGTGCTACTGGTGGGGAAGAATCATGTCCTTCAATAGGCACACAATTTTTACAAAATGACAGCAACTTATACTTCATCTGTAATTTATAAGAACTTTTCACTCCACATCTTCATGAATACTATTTAATTTTATGTATTTGGTTTTATTATATTTAATCTTTTTTCTAATTTCTTAAAATACTGAGATTTCTATGAGTACTGAGCACTTAGATATCACCTGTATAAAGAGGCTACTCAAGTCTCTTGGCTGTTCTTCTTTTGGTGTCCTTGTCTTTTCTTATTAAATGTATTTCGTCATGTGCCAAGTAATTTATCTTACCCTTTAATGGTATGACTTCATTGATTAATTATTTTAATGCCCAATTTATTAATTTGGTAACATTATGTTTTGTGCAACTTTGAAAAGAAATAAGTTTCACGTTTCTGTGTGGTTCTTATGATTGAAACAAAGGGTGCTCTTCTATTCAAAACTAGACCCCAGTCTTAATGTTATACGAGGCAGAGTCTCAGTAAGTTGTTCATCCTCCTCTTGATATTTCTTTTTTTCCTTATTATTATTTTTTTATTTATAAGGGATAGTGGAATGCATTACAATGCTTATTACATATATAGAGCACAGCACAATTTTTTATAACTCTGTATACAAAGTATATTCACATAAATTTGTGTATTCATACATATACTTTGAGTAATGACATTCAACATATTGAACCATCATTTTTATCCCCATGCCCCCTCACTTTCCCCCCATCCCTCTGCCTTATCTAGAGTTTGTCTGCTCCTCCCATGCTCCCTCTCCCTACCCCATTATGAATATTTCTCTTTATATCAAAGAAGACATTCAGCATTTGTTTTGAGGGGATTAGTTTTGCCATAACATCTCAAGCAGTTGATATTATGAGCATGTACCAACACATTCACAGTAAATGTCACCTTTTTTTGGAAGTGGGAGGTGAACTCAAACCCTCCATCTCCGCCCACCTGCACTCACTTCCCCCCCCCCAGAGGAAAGAGGATGGGAGGGAGAGGGAAAGAGAGGGCCTAGTGCCCCTGATCTACTTTCCCTGGGCCTTCCCAGCCATCCCCAGGCTGGACTCAGCACCCTGCAGCGGTGGAAATGTGGCTGGGAGCAGTCTCCTGCTGACCCACCCCAGACTCTGATAAAACTTTCTTTTTTATATAGTAACTATTGACTGTTTTATAGTTACATGTTAATTATCTCTGAAAGATTAATTATGTTATGCTAAGAAAGATTATAATCACTTTGTTATGTGTCACACAGATATCCCATAACTTCAGCAGATTTTTTAGAAAGGATGGATATTTTCTATTCTTCATTAGTGGAAACTTTCATTTTTCATTGTCTAATTGTAAAGTTGTTTTTCTTTTTTCTTTTTAGGGCTGGGATTATGGCTCAATGATAGAGTGCTTGCTTGTCACATGTGAAGCATTGGGTTTAATCCTCAGCACCACATTAAAGAAATAAAATATAGATATTGAGTCAACCTACAACTAAAAAATAAATAAAAAATAAGATTCTCTCTTTATTTTCACAGATCTATTTATTTATAACATTGTGATGTGTACATCTTTAAATTTATAACATACAATAATGTGTAGCATAATAAACTTTTAGTCAGTGATGGACATTATATACAACAAGAGCTACACTATATAGCTTAGGGTTGTAGTAATATACAGTCTAAGTGTCAGTTTACAGTATTATATTTGCAAAAAGAACAAAATCACTTTGAGTGCATTTTTGGAGTGTATGCCTGTCATTTAATGAGGCATTTTTGTACACATACCATACGTTGAAACAATAGATACAATTTTTATATGACTATTATATCTCAGATTTACCAGAGCATACTTGCAGTATTTATATATCTACAAAAGCACAATCATTTGTAACTAATGACATATTAATGCCCATTACCGAGGATTAGATTATTTTGAATATTTATTTATTTATATTAATATTATTATTATTATTATTGTTATTATTATTATTTTAGTATTGAGGGTTAAACTCAAAGACACCCAACCTCTGAGTGACATCCCCAGACCTTATTTGCATTTTATTTATAGACTTGCTTTTAGTGCCTCACTTTTGCTGAGGCTGGCTTTGAACTTGCAATTCTTCTGCTTCACCCACATTGTTAGTTGCACAAGATTCTTATCCTCTTTCTTCTTTGACATTGAGGCCCTACTAAACTCACATGGTGTCTATTACTGGACTCGGCAGTTTCAGGTATGCTTCCCCTAAACTTTTCACACCATTGTCGGCAGAACCAAGATCCTAAACTACATAGTCCTTAATACACAGTTTCTCATTTTGACTTCTTGGTGTTTAAGTACATAAAGAACTTGGAAAAATGTTTAATAGATAGGTAAAAATGATCTAAAATGAAACAAAAAAACAACAACCTATAAAAAAGTTAAAACAATCTGACATTTTTATTTGGATAAATAATTAATTGTAAATTAAGGTAGCACCAGCACTAGCTTATGGAGAAAAGTAAACATCTTCCAAAAAAGATAAGAACAAAATAGTGAGAAAAACCATAGAATAAAAATACATTTTGACCTTGAGGATTTGATCTTTGAGAATTTTCTCGCTAAATCTGCCACATAATTTTAGAGAGTTCAGAAATTTATGCCTCACAGGGATCTAAACAACCTCATGGTAAGAAAATTTTTGAAAGTGATACCTATAAAACATGAGAATAAATCAAAGAAGTGTCACCAATACTTCCCTGGAAAAGTAGTTATCCAATAATATTTTTTATTAAATGATTATTTATATACATAGTGACTACATAGCACTTTTTCCAGATGTACAACTATGCTCAAATGCTGATTAAGGCCACATTTTCCAGAATCATATGGAAGAGAACATAATCAAATTACAGACAGAATGCTGTTTTATTTGAGGTTCTTTTATTTATTTGTATTTGAACTTAATCCTCCATTAATGTGATATGCAATTCAAAATAATTAAGCCATTTCTCTGAGTTTCTCTTTTATTTCTTATAAAATGAAAAAAATTTGGACTATATTATTTCTTAGATACTTTATAGCAAAAATCAGAGAGCCAAAGGTAAGTCTAAAAATACTCGGAGCTGGGATTCTAGCTCAGAAGAAGAAAACTCACCTAGCATGTGTGAGGCACTGAATTTAATGCTCGACTCCACTAAATAAATAAATGAATAGATAAATAAATAAATTAAAAAATGTATTATGTTTACCTATAATTAAATGATAAATGTTTAAAAAATTAAATTAAAACCTCACTGATCTTTATTCAGAAAATAACATTTTATGATTACTTCTTGTTTATAAACAACTCCATAAAGGGGTTGGGGTTGTGGCATAGAGAAACAGCACTCACATATCATGTGTGAGGAACTGAGTTTGATTCTCAGCACTACATATAAATAAAGACCTATCAAAATGCATGACAAACATCAAAAGAAAAGAGACTATTGATTTATGATAAAACATGTAATATTACAGACTTCATGGGACAGTTTTGATTTACACTTATAGTAGCACCAAAAAATTTCAGAGTCCTTCTGACAGAATTATAATTCTTTGTCTTACAAGAGTAGAAGATAAACTTAAATCAGTGTATTTTTGTTAGCTTAAAAGTAATTGTTCCCTATGTAATTATATACTATCCTTTTTTTAACTTTATATTATTTTTTTCATACATTTGAATCAAATGGGATACAATATCTCATTTTTCTGAGTATACAGGTTGCAGAATCACATTGGTCATGCATTCACATATATACACACAGTAATAATAATGATGTCTGTTTTATTCTACTGTCCTCCCTATCTCCCCAACCCGTGCCCTTCCCTCCCATCACTTCTCTCTACCTAATCTAAGGTACCACTATTCTTTTTTTCCTCACATCTTCATACATGTATTTTGTATAACAATGATGGTCACCTTTCATCATCCGTGCAATGCCATTTATCCTTCCCTTTTCCTCCCACCCCTTTTCCCTATATAGAGGTTTTTTCTCAGCAAGGGTAATAGTATGTGAGATGAATAAGGAGCCTATATCCTGGGAACAAATTTTTACCCCTCACACATCAGATAGATCTCTAATCTCTAGGGTATACAAAGAACTCAAAAAGCTAAACACCAAAAAATAAAATAAAATAAAATAAAAAAATAACCCAATCACCAAATGGGCCAAGGACCTGAACAGACACTTCTCAGAAGAAGATATATTATCAATCAACAAATATATGAAAAAAATGCTCATCATCCCTAGCAATCAGAGAAACGCAAACCAAAATTACTCTAAGATACCATCTCACTCCAGTAAGAATGGCAGCCATGATAAAGAAAAACAACAACAAATGCTGACAAGGATGCAGGGAAAAAGGTACACTCATACACTGTTAAAGGGACTGAAAATTGGTGCAGCCAATTTGGAAAGCAGTATGTAGATTCCTTGGAAAGCTGGGAATGGAACCACCATTTGACCCAGCTATTTCTCTTTTTGGACTATACCCAAAAGACCTAAAAACAGCATAGTACAGGGACATAGCCACATTAATATCTATAGCAGCACAATTCACAATAGGTAGACTCTGGAGCCAACCTTGATGTCCTTCAGTGGATGAATGGATAAAAAAGTGACATATATACACAATGGAATAATACTCAGCACTTAAAATATTAAGATAATTGTATTTGCAGGGAAATGGATGGAATTATATACTATTCTTAAGAATTCCTGACTTTTTGATGGTTATGTCTTAATCAATTTTTAAATAATGAATTTTATATTGGATAAAAGATTTCTAAGGCTTTAAAAAAATGGTAAACTGGCTGGGCATGTTGGTGCATGCCTGTAATCTCAGTGGCTTTGGAGGATAAAACAAGAGAATCACAGGTTCAAAGCAACCATCAGCAATGGCAAGGCACTAAGCATCTCAGTAAAACCCTGTTTTAAATAAAATACAAAATAGGATTGGAAATATACCTCAGTGGTTTAGTGCCTTTTCATTCAATCTCTACTATTCATCCCCTCAAAATTGATAAAGTTCCAAGTGCATGCCTATCATATTACCAACTTGGGAGGTCAAGGGAAGAAGATCATAAGTTCAAAACCAGGCTTAGAAACTTAGCATACTTCATGATATCCCTAAGCAACTTGATGATAACCCTTTCTAAAAATTTAAATAAATAAATAAATAAATAAATAAATAAACCAATTTGGGGATGTTACCCAGTTAGTTAACTGTCCCTGGGTTTAACCCCAGACCTCCCCCAATGGTAAACTGAATATCATGTAAATGACAACAACCAAATGCATTTACATTTTAAAAATCATTTTGTTGATACATACATTCTATTTTCAAATGCCACACACAAGCAACTAGACATATAAAAACAGGTTTTATATTAAAGTTTTGCCACTTGCAAATTTCTGTCAAAACTAGATCAAGTCTAGACAGTTCTAATTGGGCTGCTTGTACTTTCATTTGGATGTTTCTTATCTAAACTTGTCCTAGATAAAGAAATCAAAACTGCAATAAAATTATAAAATGAACAGGGCTATGCTCCCTGCAAGCCTCATAGAAATGCACATACATATATAGTCTTGATATTATATACCTCTTTGTGACACTTCATAAATTATAAAATGTTAGTGATAATTTAAATTGCAAGAAAGAAAGATTTTATAATCATATGCCATGGGTAAGCTGTATGTGTACTGTAAGAAACAAGATATCTTTGTTAAAAAAAAAAAGGCCACCACTCTCTGGACAGAAGAATTAGAACTGTCAAAGAATTCAGACATCCAAAAGATTTTCTGGAGACAATTTATTTTTCTGTACATACCATGTTTTATCACTTATCAGCAATCATCTGAACATGTACCATCTATTTTTATTTTTGCAGACTTTTAACCACACAATGACATGGAACAATTCTTAAGTCACAGGGAGTGATAAATACTTCATGACAATGTCCATTTTAGAAGCATGCAATGATATCACCATTCAGATTTCTGTGACTTGTGAATTTTTACTTGTAGGAATTATATTTTTTTAATGTAGGATACTCAGCATTCAAAACTAATACTTACTTTTTACACAAATACATCAAATAAAGATTATTTTTATTTTTATTAAAAATTATAATTTGATATGCTCTAATATATACATTTAAATTTTAAAAAAATCTTAATGCCTTTACCAAGTTAAAACACATGATTCTGTTCATATTTTAAGTATAATTGTGGTTGCAAGAAATCTTTTTTTTCTTATACAAGCCTTAAAGTGTAAAAGATTACAGAATTGACAATTTCAGATGGATTTCCCACAGGCAATTTCTCACAGAAGAGTTAATTAAAGTACACTGGGCAATGGTCACTGCATCCACACATCATTCTTGATATAGATCTAAAAAATTATCAGGAAAACATGTTAAGATTTACAACACTAAACAAGGCTGAGATATGAACATAGACATCAGGCCAGGGTAAAGAGTTCATAAATACATCTTGGAGCATTTTAAAGTAAAACAATTGAACATATACTTTAAAATTTAAATAAATTTATAAAATAAGACTCATATTTCACTCAAAAAAGTGTCTAACTAAAATATAGGATAATAATTCTATACAGAGCTAAGTAAATTCCACAGAAGGTTGCACTAATAAACATCAATTGGAAATGATCAAAATGCTCATGAAAGTTAAATGATAAACCATGTTCTAAAAGAAAAGCACTGTGAATCAAAAAATCAAAAATGTTCATGAATATGAATCATTAAGAGAGGTAACATGATGCTGCATGTGGAAAGATCCACACCAGGCCTTATGTGACAGGTCACAGTCAAAACACAGGTGTGAAAAAATATTTCATAAAATTACCTTCACATTATTTGTAAAAGCTATCAGCAAATTATAAATTTTTGTAAATTAGAATGTCATCCACAAGACATTCTTCTCTCACTCTCCCTTTTAAAATAAATTTATGATATCCAAATTACTTTAGATATTCTCATTTGAAAAATTTTGGATAAAAAGTATTGAATCCTCACAAGTGAAGACTGAATGAGTCTACTGAAATACTCAGAAGATGAATAAGTATCAAAAAATTATACTAAATAAAATAAGTCAGACACACACACAAAAAGTAATGAGTAGTTTGATTTATATAAGTTCTTGATGATCTGAATTTAATATACAAGGTCAGCAGGAGAAGAGGCATGGTTGCTGAGAATATGGAAATGGATCCATGTGGGTATATTTACATCAAAACATACCCCTACATAGAATAAATGGGTACTTATACTTTTAAGTATACTTCAATGAAGCTATGGGAACATTTCAGTTATTTTAACAACTTTTCACTTAGTGGACAACTACTACCTTACAAATGTAAGAGCTACCTTTTAACATTTCCTCAAGTTGCGAGCATGCCACACTAGACTTAACTAAAAAGAAAGGAGAAAAACAATGTTAAAAAAATTGGACACTACAAACCTTGTGTTTATGAGAAATCAATGACCACACTGGGTATCTCAGTTAGGGACTGGAGCTCTTTGCAGAGCTATGAATGCCATCTTCACCACTACTTCAAAACCTTAGAGTGTTTTCTTGTGGAAGCAATTGTGGTGAGCAATATACTGGTAGCATGTCATACTGGTTTTTCTTATTTACTTATTCTTTCCTTATTATTTTTTGGAAGAAAGCCAATTTAGTGTTCTCCATGTGTTGAGATTGTGGAACTCTCATTTTTGTAGGCTTTGATTTTCTTTAAAAGGGATGGGGGTATAGAACTAATATAATGCTCTTTGGAGCTGACAGGGGACAGAATGGTAAGAGTACCCCACCCTGTGTTTTCAGGGATGTGCAGGTGGAACCATCAAATTCCTGGGTGCCATGTTAAAACTGAGTTGATATCATAATTTTCTAAATTTAGACTATGCAAAAAATAAAGGGGATAATAAGATAGGCTTGGGTCCAGGTTGACTAGGTGGCAGATAAAGTAGTGTGTAGGGTTGGCTGTAGACTTCAGCTTATTGAAATCAGCGTGTGTGGGCTGGCATCATGGCTCAATGGTAGAACATTTCCCTAGCATGTGTGAAGTACTGGGTTTTAATCTTAGTACCACCTAAATAAATAAAAGTTTTTCAACACTAAAAAAATTACAAAAACAAAATCAGCATGTGTGGGTGATTAGAGCCTGGCACAGTATCACTCTGAGAATATGGCACAGTATCACTCTGAGAATATGGCATAGTATCCCTCTGAGATATGTTTTTTCTAGTTTGGGGAAATGGGAAACAAGAGGTTATAGATAGCAGAAGGCAGGTATATATGTGAGGGTTCTCAGAGCTGGAAACACACCTTTGTGTAGGGAACTAGGCAGAGGGGATTGGCCTATGCTCTTGTGTGTAGGGGAGGCTTTTTTTGTATGGAAGCCAAGTCACCTAAAAATTGCCAGCCTCTGTAGCTGTACTTTTATATATTGTCCTTAGTCTCCTGGCTCTCTCTTGACTCAATTTGAAAACTCATACTACACCTTCTCTGGGTTGAACTATGGATGCCAGTGTACATTCCTACTCTACACACACCTCCCTTTTTTGAATCTCCCATTATTCTTAAATTTCTGTCTGCCTTGGGGTAGGAATGTTGCCATCCATCTAGGCCAGCTTACTGCAAACTCTCCCACACAGTTGTCTCTACCCATCCCCCACTCACAATTAATAACTTTTTAGCAGAAAAAAAGTACCTGTAAAGGCTCAGTGCTTTCAATAGACAACACTTGCATGTTCAAACTAAGTCATATTATCAATGCAAGAAAATAATTAAACCACCAAAATATATTCCTGACAAATTATAGTATATTTAAATTTAGTGGTTTAATTTCCTTTTAAGATGAATTATTACATTTTTAAGAAAATTTATATGTATGAATAAGATGTTGGGGATGGCTTAAATTAGGATACCACTTGAAGACCTAATAATCATTGTCTGTTTTTTTTGTATGTATGCATTTCTTTTTTATTTTATTAAAATTTTTAATTTGTTATATATAAGAACAGAATGCCTTAAAATTCATATTACATGTATAGAACAAAATTTTTATATATCTGGTTGTACACAAAGTAATATCCTTTGTGGCTTCATAAATGTACTTAGGGTAATGATATAAATCACATTCCACTTTCTTTTTTACACCTATACCTCCTTTGTTCCCTTCCATACCCTTTTCTCCTTTGCTTTATCTGGAATTTATTTAACCCTCCCATCCTGCTCCTCCCTCATCATGTTATGAATTAGCATCCTTAAATCAGAGAAATCATTTGGCATTTGTTTCTTGGGGACTGGCAAAATTCACGTAGCATTATATTCTCCAGCTCCATCAATTTACCTGCATATGTCATGATTTTATTCTATTTTAATGCTCAATAATATTCCATTGTGTATATATACCCACATTTTCTTTGTCCATTCATCTACTGAAGGACATCTAGGTTGGTTCCACAGTTTAGCTATTGTGAATTGTGCTGCATTGGTGTGGCTGTGTCCATGTGGTATGCTATTTTTAAGTCCTTTGGGTACAGAATGAAGAGTGGAATAGTTTGGTCAAATGGTAGTTCCATTGCAAATTTTCCAAGAAATCTCCATATTGCTTTCCAGATTTTCTGCACCAATTTGAAGTTCCACCAGCATTGTATGAGTGTGTGCATTTTACCTACATTTTTGCCAACACTCATTGTGTTCTTATTCTTATATTATTGGAGTAAGATGAAATCACTGAGTATTTTTGATTTCCATTTCTCTAATTGCTAGGAATGTTGAACAATTGTTCATGTATGTATCAATTGATTGTATATCATCTTCTGAGAAGTGTCTGTTCAATTCCTTGGCTCATTTATTGGTTGGGTTATTTTGCTGTTGTTGTTTTTGTTATTGTTGTTGTTGCTGTTTATTTGTTTGCTTTTATTTTTGTTTTAAGATTTTTGAGTTCTTTAGAGATTAATTCTATATCAAATGTGCATGTGGTAAGAATTTGTTCCCAATTAGAAGGCTCTCTATTCACTTCACTGATTGTTTATTTTGCTGAGAAGAACATTTTTAGTTTGAATTCATCTTATTTATTGATAATTAATATTAATTATTGTGCTATGGAGTCTTATTAAGAAAGTTGTGGAATAATCAGATATGATGGAGATTTGGGCCTATGTTTTTTTCTAACAGACACAGTGTGTCTCTGGTTTAATTCCTAGGTCCTTGATTCATTTTGAGTTAAGTTTGGTGCACGGTAAGATACAGGGGTTTGATTTCATTTTATTGAATATAAATTTCCCATATTCCCAGCATCATCTGTTGAAGAGACTATCTTTCCTCCAATGTGTGGTTTTGATGCCTTTGTCAAATATAAGATAACTATAATTAGGGGGGTTAGTCTCTGTGTTATCTATTCTCTACCATTGGTCTACAAGTATATTTTGGTGTCAACACCATACTGGTTTTTTTTATTATTTTTTATATTTATTTATTTATTTATTTACTCTTGATCTGTAGCATAGTTCAAGTTGTGCTATAATGATGGTTTCTGCTTCAATCTTCTTGCTAAGGATTGCTTTAGCTATTCTGGGTCTCTTATTTTGCCAGATAAATTTCATGACTGTTTTTTCTATTTCTGAGAAATGTCATTGGGATTTTGAGTTAAATAGCATTAAATCTGTATAGTGCTTTTGGTAGTATGGTCATTTTGACAATTTTAATTTTACCTATTAAAAACATGTAGATCTCTCCATCTTCTTATGTTTTCTTTGATGTTTGTTTTCTTAGGATTCTTTAGTTTTTATTGTAGAAGTCTTTCACCCCTTGCATTAAGTTGATTCCCAAATATTTTATTATTATTTTTATACTATTGTAAATGAGGTAGTTTTTCTCATTTCCTTTTCAGAGGATACATAACTGATATGCAGAAATGCCTTTAATTTATTGGTATTAATTTTGTATCTTGCTTCTTTTCTGATGTCATTTACCAGTTCTAGCAGTTTTCTGGTAGAATTTGTTGGGTCTTCTAGATGTAGAATTATATTGTCAGCAAATAGTGCTAATTTGAGTTATTCTTTACCTACCCATATCCCTTTAATTTCTTTCATCTCTCTAATTACTCTGGCTAGTGTTTCAAGAACTATGTTAAATAGAATAGTGAAAGAGGGCATCCCTCTTCTTTTGCCAAAATATCATGTGCTTGAAGCTACTAGATTAGATAGGATAGACACAGGACATTTCCATAATAGCAAAAAACATTGAATGATGATATTCTAAAAATTCCCAGGTGCAAATATTACAGACAATATGACCTAATTAGAGTTAAAATCTAGTACCTTGCCACAAATAAATGATAGTAACTGTGTTCCAATATACATTTTTGCCAGAAAGAATTAATTAATAAATAAAATAGAGTGGTGTGTATACAGCCATTAGGTGCTACTTTTAAGAATTCTTTCCAGAGTATCTACCAGGTTGAACCTGAACTCTTTCAATTACAGGATTTCAAACCCCTCCCTGGGAGGCCCCCTCCCATTCAGGTAAATGTCAGTGACTCCTAAGGTGTCTTTTGTGAGAATGCCTCTTACCTTCTAGGTTAATGAGGAAACTGGCCAGGCAGAGGGCCACTACCATTGCTACTCCAGATAAGTCCTGTAAATGGGCATTCATAGCCATTCTATGAGTCTGAAACTGATGGGATTTGGACCACACTTAGGGAATCACTGCTCCAGCAGACTCCAATATTTAGGAGATTGGGCTGTTTTTAGAATAGGATGTAGAAGAATGTGACTCAAGCCAACTCTGTTACAAGCAAGGGGTGCTGTTGAAATAAGACACATACCACCACCAACAACAACAATAATAACATAAAGCCCTTGAATTGGTTATTGTGGAAAAAATGGGGTAACAGTATTCCATGTCATTTTTAACTATTGATATCACATTTTAACAATTTTTCTTACCTAAGCCTTTATGAATCAATCTCTCTCTCTCTCTCTCTCTCTCTCTCTCTCTCTCTCTCTCTCTCTCTCTCTCTCATCCCATTATGTTTTACAAATAATATGTCTTATCCTTCTCTCCTCATTGCTTTTTCTTTTATTTCCACAAATGAGAGAATTTGTATGGTACAAATGTTTCCATGACTAATTTTATGTGACACGGTAATATAAAATTCCATATATTGTCCTGAAATGAGATGTTTCATTCTTCTTTATGACAAAATATAATTCCATCATATGTATATGCCACAATTCTTTCTACATTCATTTTTTGAAAGGCATCTATGTTCATTCTATATCTTACTGTGAATAGTACCAAAATAAACATGGTTGTGAAGGTATCTCCTTTGTATGCTGAATTTATTTCCCAAAAATATATACTCAGCAGTATATATCCTTCTGCATATATGGTTATATACGTGGCATCCATATAACACACACACACACACACACACACACACACACACATATATATATATATATTTTTTTTTCTCCATACTGGCTAAAATAATTTATATATCCACCAACATTGTAGAAACATTTTATTTTTTCCAAATTTTCACCAATTTTCATAATACTACTTCTTCTTGGGGTTAAATAAAATCCTAATAAAATTTTGATGTGAATTTACATAATTGAAGATTATGTTAAGCTCTCCTATCACTCCTAATTCTTTTGGGCACCATAGCATTTACTTTCTTGCCCCCCAGTCCCCTCACCCTGTGGCCTAGGAAGTGGATATGACCATCGCCTTCTAAGATAAACCACAGACCTTCTACTGCCATACCATAACAAGACACCCTTCTCTTAAGACCCCTTTCCTGAGCTCCCAGGTTCTCTGGGTTCATTCAGGCCTGGGTCTCACTCCTGTTGCCAACCTCCCACTGATTTCAGCATTACACAGAGGTCTGGTTCACTCCTAGGAAGCTAAAACACACATTGGCTCCCAGCTGATCCCAGTCTGGCCCAGAGCACAACCATTCATGTGCAGCCTCCTATTCCCTATCTCCTGCTGAAGTATGGAGGTGGTGCACTCTCCATTGCCATGAGATAAGAGCCACTAGGGTTGTGCAACCACAAATTTCTGCCACACATAGCACAGTATAGCCACCCAAAAAGTCCTGTTGGCAGTTATATGGCTCCTTTTGTGTGAAGACATGTGGAGAGGGAGAGCAAGGAGGCAGCCTTCTGCCCGCACACCAGGCCAAGGCTTGGCCTGAGCAGACCATGAGACAGAATCAGCTTTTCTCCTAGGGGAACGTAGGCTTGGCATCCTGGAACCTGGGGAAAAATGCCTACAGAATTAAAATACAAAAGTGCTACAGAATTAAAACTTTTATCACTCTTATTTTCATCCATGTTTCCACAATCTTCATGCATATGCATCACTAATTAGTAATGCATTTTACCATACACATACCTCAATGGGGACAATCCCCAAGAACTTCCTACACAACCAATTACATAGTCAATCCACATTATCCTGAGGCAAAAACTCACAAGCATTCTTAGAATACTCTTGCATTAACTACCATCATAAAAAATTAACTATGTATAGGAACATAAAAACAAACAACATTGGACATGTGCTTGAAGCTATTGACACCAAATATAAATTCTCAAGAAAAAATAGCAGAAAATACCACCTTCACACATTTCAATAATTTCACACATTATACTAATAAATCATATTTTGCAACAATAAGAAGGAAAACTATACACTAGAATCAGCATGAATAAAATTCAACTTAATAAACCATACAATAGGAGAACACTTATAATGTTTCATGGAATTGGAAACACACATAAACACACAGTGTGACACATTGGAACTCAACTAAGCCACATTTCATGCTTCTAGAAAAGAGTCTAGTGGCATTATTTGACTATAGAGCACTTCCTATTGCATCATTCATAACACCATATAGTCCACAATCTGATCTCCAAACAGAAACCCAGACATATAACAAAATGTTGGTCATGTCTCTATAAGAACTAATGAGAGTAACAAGATTTTTGAATATATCTCATAGTATAGATGACAACAAATGTACATCCATATTATCTGTATTCTTTTTGGGTGACCAAGTAGGTGCAATACACATGGACAACAGATTAGACTTTGAAATTTCCTTATATATAAAAACAGAAAACCAAACATACATAATACCATAACCAGACAAAGGATAAGACCCTAAACTTAACATAAGTGGAGCTGTATGGATAGATGATTATGTAACACCAGACATACTGATAGGATTGCTACACTGGAGTCAATGTAAAATTCAATACACCTACTTCTACCCCAGGTATAAGAGAAAAGCAGCAGACAAAAGGCCTTAATCATGGTGGAAAACAGCAGGCATGAATTTTGATTGAGTATCACAATATAGAGTAGATCATAATATGCCCTACAATTTCTACATGCTACTACAAAAATGAAATAAGCCATGGGAATTAAGTCAATATTATCTTGTGGCTCACACAGCTCTATTTAAAAGAACTTTAATTGCTAAAAGAGCATGGCAGAAACAGGAACATGTATTTATTTGTATTATTCATGTCCTTTGAAAGATGTTACATCAGGGATCAACACCAACCATGTATAATTGATAGAAGAGGTATTAATGCCACACATAAACTATTTTCAGCACATTACCCATCAGGAATGAAATTATATAGAGAAAGTCCAAGGCTAACGACAATCACCTTATGTAATACCAAATATACAAATTCCTTTACAAATAATTGTAAATCCCATAATTCAGAGGATAACATTAACTATTGACACAACATTATATGCTAAGGAGCTATATAGGAGATGCCATAAAAAAAGCAATGCATATTCCAACAATACAAAGACAACACATTAGAAAAACAAGGGAGATTTTAGAATAGATAGCTATAGCTGGACAGCTATAGCATTAGAATAAATCTTTAGTGCAAAACATAGACGACATGGATGTTAGAATTACAGCCCTGGAACACATTAGAGACAAAGAAATTCATGGACTAAAAATAATTTCCAGATCTTTATATACAATCACAGATATCATACATCAAGCTGAACTACAGAGGTGAACTATAGTTCAGACACTAACAGCCCATAAAGAATATTATGATGCTTTTATACAGAAAATGGATAAGAGAATGAACTAAATAAACACATAAAACCACTAATATCAGAAATTAGCCTCAATGGAACAATTTTACTGAAAGTTTCAGTGATACCAATTGACACATTAACTTACCTATACATAAACCATCATATAAACCATCATGAGTTACATACATCTAAGGTCACTATAATTGACGCACAGGAAGAAGTAATACGATTCAGAAATAATCTTTTTGCTGTCTGTTCACCTAATACCGTTAGCATAACTATCCATGTAAACACATATACCCTAAACACAAACAATTACAACGACACAAAACACATCTGACAGCAACTCCCATAGTGAGGATTATTATTATTATTACTCTGAATATTCTGACACCAATATATGTTTTGGTAAATGTAAAACAACCCATGAAGCACATGGAAGTTGACATTATAAACTAAATCAGGTAAATGTATAACAGCTTTCTCAAATCAACAGATACAGATAAAACACACATTACAAACTAATATGGTATTTGAAGAAAATTAGAGGATAAACCAGACATACAATTGGAATGTATGAAGCAACTTCAAAACCAGACTTAACATATTATACAACAACTACAAAGACAGGATGCCCAAATAATACTGGATATAGCACACCTTAATAACAGAAATCACATTGTCTCACCAGTAGTACATATAATAAAAACAGATTATTTATCATACAAACATAATGTAGTCAATAGATTATGATGCTCTTAGGCAGATTAACTCTATAAGCTCCTCAAGTTTGACACAGTATGTTGGCACATTCCAAAATGGTTCCAGGACATAAAAGAAATTCTCCACTATGAACTGCTAATATGCATATTCATGATAGCCTTAAAATTTTTAGTATGCATGCTAAATGGAATAAAAAAAATTAAAACAAGACACAAAGAACTTAAAACACATGTAGGTAATATTAGATGGCTATGGGACCACTCTACAGTCACCTCTGAATAAGGAGAAGTGGATATAACATATATGAATAATACCTGCACTTTACAGCACACTTGGTTATAATTGGACCCAGTTATCTGTGTTAACACCCACCTGGATTTCCTGAGAAACAGACTGGGAAACTGAAAATACCATTTTATGACATTGATTGAAAATTACTTCTGCCTTCCATTTGATGCTAACATTTTGATATATATTGATTGTAACAACCTAATGATTCTTGCAAAATTGTTATAAGTAATCTTAAATTTAGGGATAAGACTTTGCTGTGTGCTTAAAAAAATTTTGAGTACTATATAGACACACCTTAGTTGAGCTGCTGTGGCAAATAATTCCTAACAGATTCACTAGAAAATTAAGATATTTAGGATTTAAGAGAAGCTGGGAACAATAAAAAGTTAGACCATTTATCAGAATTTGACAGATGTTTTAATGACTACAAGACCAGAAGTTTCTGACCCCAGGATAAGGGATGCCATGGAGAAATCCAGTGGTAGCTGATAAGGATTGCTAGGGGAAGGTCAAAAGCCTCAAAATACAGTGTAAAATATAGAGCTAATGGACAGGGATTCAGCCAATAAAAACAAGGATGCACTTGAGCTGGAGAGCCTGATGAGGACCTGAACTTCCAGCACTTGTCATCATTCTCCTGATCCTCTGTGTGATCCTCATCAATCTCAAATTCTACAGCCTTGTCTGGACCTTGTTGAGAGACTTAACATCTCCCTATGACCCTCTCCTCAACTGATCATCCACTCTATGCTGGGAAAAGCCTGCCTTGGTTCCAGACCTGATCACTGTGATTTGAGTGAGTATGCATATGCTAGACATAATACCTAAGACTTGAGACTTTTGAATTTAGCATGCAGAGAGAATGTCTGCCACTAGCCTCTCATGACTAAGTGTGCTTTGCAATTCTTAGTATTAATCTAGAATTGTTTGCTGTGAATTGATTATGTCTATTGCAGTGACTAGCAATAAGGATTTCTGTTTTCTTGATTAAGAACCTATAGAGTAAAATTATATTGAGTAATTTGAATGAATAAAGCATTGAAAGGGGCAGAAGCATGTGGACATTCTTTATTTCTCCCTCGACTTCATAAGTCACAATTTTGCCCCGCTGTGACAGGTTGTTATTGTTTTTAAAGTATAAAATTAAGGGATTCTTATCACTAAAGATTATGTTTGTCTCCAATTCTAAATGTTGACTTTATTTTTGGTATTATATCTGTACTTTTAATGTTATTAGGTTAAAGATGATTGATAGAATATACTTCCTAAACTTGTACATATTGGGTTATTGGGAATATATGGCTATGTGTTTGCTCTCAAAGCGGAAAAATAAAAAATGCAGAACTTATGATACCAGAAACACAAACAGACAGACATAACACTTACCAGAACATACTGTCTTGGTCTCCAGCACCCACTTGAAGGATTTCTAGAGTTTAATAAATAATATAGTTAATTTTTCTCAAATCTCAGTATTTGAATAATCCTCTTTGTTCTTCTGTACATTAATGGAATAACTACATTTTTGTTTTGGTGAGAATCATGTCTGTTTTGGATAAGTTATAAATGAACTAGTATGATACACAGACTTTATAAACATTATGTAAGTTATAAGAACATGAATCCAATTTATACAAATATAATTCTGATAAAAAGTGAGATCACATTATTTTGATGTTTATTATAATGCCTCTATTCCTTCCTGTAAGTAAATCAGAATTTTTTTATATCACTTAATTCAAGGGCTTATCACAATTATTCATACTATGTATCATAAACTGAATTAGAGAACAAATTTAATATAATTGCTTTTATATGACTGATAGATAGTCAACTTATTTTTCATTGCAGAATAGCAAATGAGACTGTGCAGAAAGATGTATTTTAGTCTTGGCCAAATTTCATTATGGATTTAGACTTAATGACGTGGATTTATATACACATTTGTCTGTTGAAATCTCAAATTTACGAGTACAGTAAGTCCATATTATTTTTCCCAGGTACTCACAGTCAGCTATGACACATAGAATCGGAAGAATTACCCACTAAGACTGGGTTTTTTGGGCTCACTGGTATAGTACTCACCTAACATGTGTGAGGCACTGGGTTTGATTCTCAATAAAATAAAGATACTGTGTGTCCACCTACAACTAAAAAATAAATGTTAAAAACAAATATCCAATAGAAGCATGTGAACTCATGGCAGAATAAAGATGATAGTCAGGGAGACTCCCATGGCAGTTGTACTTAATACCTCAAGTCTTTGATTTTATAACATTTTCAATGTTGGTCAGTAAATCAGTGACAGTGCCAGTCATACCATGTCCTTGGCAAAATAGGGTGCAGCATAATTACAAAGGAGTGAGGAGGGATGGAAAAGGGATGAACTGAGGTACAAGATTGAACAAATGATGTATGTGCGTATATGAATAGACCCCAGTAAATTCCACCTTCATGTATATCTATAAAGCACCATTTTATTAAACAATATTTAAATGGAAGAAAGACAATTAAGGGGCATGGAGTAAAGGAAGGAGAAAAAAAGCAAAATAAAAGTACTGGGAATAAAATGTAGCAAATTATATCCCATGCATGTACGCATGTCAAAATGGACCCCACTATTAAGTATAATAATGTCCTCTAATAAAACTTTTAAAATGAGGAAAAATATATATACACTGCCAATTAAACTGAGACTTTCTCAACCAAATAAAAATGTAATTGATGTGTTTAGTTCCAAAAAAAATGGAATAAGTTTTTAATAAATGCTGATATTATTAAGAATGATAATATTGGGGGG
Organism: Ictidomys tridecemlineatus; assembly: GCF_052094955.1. Classification (NCBI taxonomy): domain Eukaryota; kingdom Metazoa; phylum Chordata; class Mammalia; order Rodentia; family Sciuridae; genus Ictidomys; species Ictidomys tridecemlineatus. The sequence goes on from NC_135492.1 coordinate 29,959,614, forward strand.
CATAGGGGAAAAGATTGGTTGAGAAACGAGCAGCAAGCAGAACTAGTGAGGAGAAGAACTCCAAATTATATTGTACTCTAGAGGATCCCAAAAGACAACAAAACTCCAATTTCTGCACACCCATTCACACTTTCTCACAACATTTATTGGCTATCAAGCCTCATAAATTTTCTAGTCTACCCGATATATGATTCTGCACAGAGTTTTTAATGGGAAACTTTTTTACAGATTAGGGGAATAACTGGCCATTCTTACCATACCTTTGATAAACATCTGTTCTTGGGCCTGAAGCCTGCACAGGTGCATTTACACTTCAAAGGGGAGTGGTCAGACCCTCAAGAGAAGTTCTCTACAATCCAAGTTGTAGAGACCCACAGTCAATCAGGCTTCCTGGAGAAAGACTGAGAGATGGCAATGAAATTGACACCTTACCTATTAGTAGGTTTCTTACCATAGTATTGTTTTTAAAGAGAGAGTGAGAGAGGAGGGAGAGAGAGAGAGAATTTTTAATATTTTTTTTTTAGTTCTCGGCGGACACAACATGTTTGTTGGTATGTGGTGCTGAGGATCGAACCCGGGCCGCACGCATGCCAGGCGAGCGCGCTACCACTTGAGCCACATCCCCAGCCCCATTACCATAGTATTTTTACAATTTTATTTTCCAACCAGGTCTGTTTTGTCATCACAAGGTAACAAATAACTTAGTGATCTTAACACACTTTTCAATTTTTCAATATTTTTTCTAATACTTTAACACTGAAAAAAAACAACATTAATACATCAAAGAAAACTAGTAATTAATTGCACTTGGGACCCATCCCCCCAGGCTCAGGAACCTCCATCAGCATTCCTGCTTATTCCCTGCAGGTTCACAGAAACCAGTGAGGTCACAGTGTTAAGTGATGAGAGTCACAGTCTCAAGAAATGGTACTTATTTTCAGTGATACTGTACAAAATAGTGAAGGAGAGAGCTGGGATCAAGCTAGGTTTCCCTCAGATCTCAGGGCCGGGATAAGCCCAGCCTGCATTCCTAGCTTTTATTTATTTATATATTTATTTTATGTTTTTTTTTTTTTTTTTTTTTTTTTTTTTACAAATCTCAATACAGCTTTCCAGAGTTGTGCTTATTTGCATTTCTACCAACAACATATAAGTGTACCTCCCCCAATGCTCACCAGCATGTAGTATTATTTGTATTCTTTATGTTTGCCATTATAACTGAACTGAGATAAAATTTCAGTGTAGTTTCAATTTTCATTTACTTGTTTAACTAAACTTTTTTATATGTATTTCTTGGCCATTTTTATTTATTCTTTTGAGAAATGCCTATTTATTTATTTTGCCAATTTTCATTGAGTTTTTTTGTTACTGATGTTAAGTGTTTTGAGTTCTTTTATCTGGATATTAATATGTGGTTGGAAGAGAAGCTGCCAAAGATCTCCAATTCTGTAGACTTTTTTATACTTCTGTTTCTTTTGCTGAGCAAAAGCTTTTACTTCAAATTCATGACACTTATTTATTCTTAATTTTATTGTTTGAAATTTATGGGTATTTTCAAGGAAGTTGGAGCCTTGAAAATATTTTGAATATATATTGAAGAATCAGTTTTCTATGAGCCCAATATGGCCTTTTCCACGGACTTTCATGTTTATTTTAGAACACCATTATTTTGAATTGAATCACACAGAATAAATAGCACTTTACGTTTTGCTTTTCAAATGCTCTTCAGCTTCTGCCATATAGTTCATTGTCCATGAGTATTAAAATATATGAAAAGAATAAAGAAAAAGAAGGCTGAAAAAAGAAAATGACTTTAAAATAGCTATGCATTCCTCTCCCTTTTTATCTTTTTTCCTTTTATTCATTCATTCATTCATTCATTCATTTTCAGTACAGGGGAGTGAGTCTAGGACCTCATGTATCCTAGGTAGGTGCTTATCTACTGAACAATATCCCCAGTTCTTTTTTTATTTGGAGACACACTCTTGCTAAGTTTTCAATGCTTGTCTCAAACTTGAAATATTCCTGTCTCACCCTCCCTATTAGGTGGATAACAGGCATTTGTCACCATGTCTGCAACTTCCCCTGTTAACATTATGCAATGAACCCCTGTCACTTCCTTAGCATCTTTAGACAGCTAGAACAGTATAGGTAGTTTTAATTGGTGGTCCAAGGAAAACTGTCCCTGGATTCAGTGTGTCTGCAGACACCTAGTACTATGGAAGGTGGTGAGTATGGCAGACTCTCACTGCCTCTGCTCAGCTCAGCCTCAGCATAACCTAGATTGGGATTTTAGGAAGGAAGTTTGAAGATTGAGATGCTCTGAAAGTTAGTGACCACCAAGGCCTCTACTCCTCATCACCTTCTGCCCCCTCCTGCTCCCAGTTCCAGGCACTCAAAACCTTCTCCAGACCTCACATCCTCATAATGCCTTTCTCCATCCTCCATATACTCTCTCCAAATCTTCACCTTTCTCCATATCCTGTTCTTCCTCCAGACCCCACCCGCATCCTCCAGACCCTAACACTTCTTTACACACCATCTCTTCTCCTGATTCCCCCAACTCTTCCATATCCACTTTTTACTATGATCCTGTCAAATTTGCAGTCCCTGCCCCTCTCCTAATCTCCAGCCCTCCTCAAGTCCGTATACCTACTTCAGAGAAGTTCTCTGTTTCAGGATCAAGCCCTTTTCCAGATACCGAGCTCCAGATCCCACCCAGATTGAACCTATTTCTGTAACCCTTCCTCTGGACATGTCCCTTCCTAAAGACCCCAACTCTCCCATGCCTTGCCCTCCTTGAGACTCTGCCCTTACTTCAGACCCCACCCTTTTCCAGGCCCTGGCCATTCTAGAGACCCAACCTCTCCTCCAGATGCAACCCCGTTCTCACTCCACCAAATCCTAGCCCCCTCTAGATTTCACCCCATCCCAGGCCCACCTCTCCTCCAGACGCACAGTCCTCCTGTCTCTGTCTTCCCTCCAGATCCCACCTCTCTCCTGGCACCACCTGCTGGGCAAGGTGGAGCAGCTACACACTGTGTTTCCTCAGTGTGATAATTGGCAGTTTTTGCAGTGGTACATAAAATAATGCCTATTTTATCGACATCTCTCCTGCAATGGATGAAGTACCTCAGGTTTTCATATGCATTAAACCAAATTTAAAAAAATCCCCTCCTTCTGTTTTAAATATTTATCTATCTATCTATCTATCTATCTATCTATCTATCTATCTATCTATCTATCTATCTATGTATCTATCTATCTATTTATTTATTTATTTATTTATTTATGTGCCAGTGATCAAAACCAGGGGTTTCTATCCACTGAGCCCCTGACTCAGTGCTTTTTTACTTATTAATTTATTTAATTTTGAGAAAAGGTCTTGCTAATTAGATGAGGCTGGCTTTTAATTCCTGATTCTCCTCCTCCTGATTTGTCAAGCAACTTGGTTAATCACAGACATTAAAATAAAATCAGCTGGGGTTGTGACTCAGAGGTAAAGCTCTTGCCTAGCATGTGTGAGGAACTGAGTTCAATTCTCAGTATTGCAATAAAAATGAATAAATAAAATAAAAGTCGATCAACAGCTAATATATATATATATATATATATATATTTTACAAAAATAAAATCATAATTTGTCAAAGGTTAATTAACAGTCAATGCTGATCCCTGATGATTCTATGGTCTTTTTCAGTGAAAGATCTCTTAGCATCAGTCCATGTTTTCTATGTTTATTGGTCAGTTTATAGTTTCTTTATTTTAGAGTCATTTTATAATGTCTGTATGTACTCAGAAATCTTCCATGTCCAACTGTCTTCTAGTTCAGCATTTGTTTTTTTCTTTTTCTAGTTTTCAACAGAATCTTGTGAACTTTTGCTGTTTTTTTATCAACAATATTTTAAAAACATACTTTTAATTTACTTTATTTTTGATTAAAAGACTTATCTTTTTGGAGATTCTTTTGGTACTATTGACTTATTTTAATTAAGTTGAGCTTATTTAGACATCTTTAAGGGCTGGGCATGAAGCTCATGGCAAAGCACTTGCCTAGCATGTGAGAGGTCCTGGGTTTGATCCCATCACCACACATCCACAGAGAAGATGTCTTTGAAGGACTCAAACATAAGAGGTATCCAGAGATATGGTTAAAAAGATCATGTGCTTGTACATATATGTGCTCATAATCCACAATACATCTTTCTTATTTGGATGACATTATTCTAAGCAAATTTTTTTAAATCAGTTTTAGAAGATAGAAGCAGGATGGTGTGTTTTAATTTAATTTTTTTTATTTTTAGGTACTTGTTCTAATCAGTTATACATGACAGCAGAATCCTTTTCAATTTATTGTACACAAATGGAGCTTACTTTTTCACTTCTATGGTTGTACACAAGGTATGGTCATGCCATTCATGAAATTATACATGTACCTAGGTTAATGATATCCACCTAATTCCACCAACTTTCTGACCTAGGATGGTGATATTTTTCATATCAACTATTATAATGCATGAAACTTAAAACCACTATAGATTAAAATTTCTCAGGACTCAAACTATTACAATATGTAAGAGATAAGTCATGAGCTGCATTTTGTAATTTAAATACATTTTCTAAATAATCTATTTATTATATCTATTTATAATTATTTTTTATAATTTTAAAATTTAGAAAGAATATCCTTATATCTTATTAAAATATACATTCACTGGAAAGTTAATTATTTATTGGTTGCTAGTAAAAAGACAGGCTTTCTGATAAACATCAAACTTTATTGATATCAGGAATAATTGTTGTAGAACTCTATTATGCTTCACTCCTCTTCAAAATATCATTTAAAAATGCACCAATTGTGATTTTGGTGTTAGAAGTTTGAATTTTTTCTTCGAGATTGTTTGTTTATTTAGGGTTATTTCTTGTGAAAGTTCCATGATAATATTTTATCTTAATGTTGGTGCCTCCATGTGCTTATAAGGTCGCTTTTAGAGCAGAGTCAAGTGTACATTCATAGTATTTGGTGGATTCATTAGAAAAGCACACACACTTCTCTTTTTTAATAGTTATAGATGGACACAATAATTTTATTTTATTTATTCATTTTTATTAGGTGTTGAGGATTGAACGCAACACCTCACAGATTCTACGTGAGTTTTCTACCACTAAGCCAAAACCCAAGCCACAACATATACTTTTTATAATATTTAAAACGTTATCTTTTTTTGAATTTTTGAAAGCAGAGTTTAGACATGTTAGTATTGTGAGTTCAGGTATAGTTTAATAATTTTTTTTAAGTTTACATAGTGGCTTCTGCCCTATTCTACTTCTTCTATGATTGTCTGTGATCAGATATATGAGCTTGATAATTTTTTGCACTGTTGATTGTACCTTTGGTTTACACATGCAGGGCAAGCACTGAAGTACAAATATCCCCCGCCCTCTTATAAAGTATATTTTGAGACAAAGTATTTCTAAATTACCAGGTAGGTCTCAAATTTGTAATCCTATTTCCTTAGCTTCCCAAGTATCTGGGATGACAGGCTAGTGTCAAAGTTTCTGGTGTGTCCTGGGGTATTTATGTCAGTATCATGTTTCCAGTATATTAATAATTTTCTAAGCTATACTATGCCCATTTTTTTTAATTTCCCAAAGTAAAAAAATAAAGCTTTTTTGGTTGCTTTGGTGGTGTGTTTAATGTAAACATACTTACAATGTTAAACTGAAAGTTTCTCATAGTCTAGCTATGCAATTTAATGAGAGGAAAGTATTTTGATTCTGATAATATCAACTGTATTTCAGGTCCAACATGTTTTCCTAAAAGCAGCGATTATTATTATTTTATTTGATTATACAAATAAGGCCATTTGTTTTCCTTTTATGTGCTGGGAGTTTAGCCCAGTGCATTCTTAATGCTTCTACTGAGCTCCATCTGCAGTTCTCTAAATCTTTTAGTTATTATGACCTTTTTGGCTAGTTAGATTGATAATAAAATCACATTCAATTGAATAAAATTCAATTGAGGTTTTTCCCCTGATTTATTAAGGTGTCATTGACAAATAAAAATGATATATTCAAGCTATAGCATGTGATGTTTTCATATCTTTATACATTATGAAATGATTGCTACAACTGATAAGGCAACATAGTCATTATCTCACAGTTAACTTTCTTTTTAATGGGAAGATCATTTAATATATAATTAATATCTATTAAGATAATACTCTCTTTGCAAATTTCAAATATGCATTGTTAACTATGTCTATTAACAATATGTAGTATCAATTATAGTCCCCATGCTGTACATTTGGTCTCCAAAACTTAAGTGGTCATTTTTGTTTCAAGGCTTTTTTTTTACTTTAAAATTTATTTATTTATTAAACATCAGAAATTTATTGTTTCTCAAAACATTACATTGATCTTGACATATCATATATCATACATTTGTTTCAAATGGGGTATGAATTCTTATTATTCCCACGAGTACAGATTACAGGACCACATTGATTATACAGCTACATTTATACATACTGCCATACTAGTGTCTGTTGTATTATGCTGCCCTTCCTATCCCCTTCCTTTCCCCCCTCCCCAAATGACCAGGCAGTGTCCCTGAGTGGGCTCGAATCAATTGAGTCTTGAACCATTCAAGAGTTACAGCATCTAGTAATTCCTTGTGATTTTTAAAACATAAATTATTTTTTATAAGAAAGCACCTGGGCTGCCATCCATGCTGCTCTCCTCACACCACTTCCTTCAGAGCAGCAAGAGGAGGTGAACATTTATTTTCTATTAAACACTTCTGTTGGGAGGTTTCATTTTTTGTGATTACCAAACCTATTTATATTTTTTTGACTACTGGTCACAGTAACAAATATTTGAATCTATCAGTGCTAAAGGATAGGCATAGAAACAAATTAAAGACACTTCTTTGGGAGTGATGATTCAGACACAAGTAGCCAAATTGTCATTGCAATATATTATATTTTTAAACAAAGTCACTCTTTTAAGAAAATTCAGCCATTAAATTTATATAGACTTTTATTTTTTTTATTCCAGTGATCATATTCTTAGAAGGCATACACAAAATGTAGTGACAGAACATATATAATTTACATATGTGTCATGACTTCACATAAATATGTAAAAGAAGAGGCACATATCTTGAATTATATATTAGTTTGGATTCTTTTAATTTTCTTTTGGGTGCTGTGGATTGAACTCAAGGCCTTGTGCAGGTGAAGTAAGCACTCAACCTAGCCCTTGATTGAATAATTTGATTTTATTTAATAAATTTTCATAATATAATAGACAACTAGCTGAGTGTGTAGTTAACAGTAATTTACTGTATAAATAATTTTAAAAGTAGTATGTGTTTGAGAAAATAGAGCCATGTCTTTATGTTTTATTTTACTGTGATCTCTGCCCTACCAGTCTCTGCTCCAACCCCTTTTCTTACCTCAGCATGGGTAGTCAGGTGGATGGAGCAGGTGCAGAGATGCAGACCATGACCTGAATGAGGTGTAAGAGCAGAGAAAGCAGAGGGCCATGACTGGTTCACCAAGGGACACCAAGCCTTGCACTGGGCTGCCTGCAGGCTATGCTGGAGCAAGGTGGACAGTGAGGAGCAGGGGGGAAAGAGAGGAGGAAAGGAGCTGGAACAGAAGCCCAGCTGTCTGCCTGAAAGAGCTCACATTGGGATGTGCACAATGTAAGAACATGGAATTAAGTGCTCTTGAGCATACTGGGCAAGGTGATGAGGAACAGCAAGAAAGTGCTCAGAGACTGGCGGGGCTGCATGGCCACAGACACCATTCTGGTTGCTCTGCAGAAAGGCTCTCTTTGCCTACATCAACCCCTGGTCACAAAGATGACAGAAAAATGGCTTGAATATTACTGTAGGCCTGGTCTTGTACATCCCTAACTGATGAGAGAGGAATACAAAGATTATGGCACATGATTTATAAAAACTAAGGAGCAGAAGCCCAAGGCTTCATGATCTGTGATGACCCTCAAGTGGGCCTGAGGCTCCACACAGAGTGTATGGAATGGGATGAACCAAATCTGTCAGGATCTGCTCAGAAGTGTTTTTGTGATTCATATCAGTGGAGATAATTAATGCATAAGCTGCATGAGGAATCAGATAACTTGTTGAACTACAGTTTGTATTTAACAAGTAATAATTTTAATACACAATTTTTTTCAAATTTTTAAATCTGCCTACAAATACAATGCATGTGGTTGTGTAAGTAATTGTGTAATAGAAAAGCTGTTCCAGCATCTTCATATCATTGAGAATTTTTTTTCCTATTATGGTCACTTACAAAAAGCACATGGCAGACCACTCTTATTCCTTTGAGATATTCTCTGCATTAGAACCCGACATTCTATTTTACCTTAAATGATCCATTTTACATTAAGTCTGAGATATGGAAACTGTACAAATTATCCACAGCAACACAGAGAAACAATCCATTTTTATTTTATTATTAATTTAGTTCCTATTTTAACCAATAAAATCAAATCTTTTAGGAATAAACTAATATATATATATATATATAGAGAGAGAGAGAGAGAACTTCACATAGCTTCTTTAAAGGGTATTTTTGTTTCCAATTCATCATATTTAGGTTTTCCAATATGATTCTTTGAGCATTTAGATACTAGTGGATAGATAAGAAGGAATGCCCTCAAGTGAATGTTCTTGCTCTAGACTCTGGGCAGCAGTTGGGAAGAGAAGGAAGCAGGCATGCCTCTCACTGAGTAGATCATGTGAAATTTCTTTCTTCAACTTTATTCACATTTTTCTACTCCAAAATTGCCATGAAGAGAATCTTTGGATTATTCTCATCTTTAGTCATCATCTCTGCTCTAAACAAATGCTGTTTGAAAGCCATGTTGATTGGGAATACTATACAATGCAGAAAAATGATTTTTAAAATGCAGAAAAAACAATAGTAGATTATCTATGGCCTTTACCTTTAATGCTAAAGTAGTACTCATGATATACCATGTAAAATTAATATAATAAATATAATTGCCTTTCAATATAAATATAGTATTCATAGTATGCATCTAAATATACTATCCATAGTATGCATCTAAAACTCATATAATAACTTCTCTGTAGATTTCAGTACATATATATTATTTATACTGTGGCTTCTAAATCAAATATGATAACTGTTTGGAGGCCTTTATTTCTACCATATTCATACTATAGCATGGGAAACTAATAAAATATCTGTCGTATGGCTTTTACTACTAGTGTGATTTTTATATTGAAACATCAAATACATAAATAAGAGCATTCAGAGAACTTTAATACTAATATGATATCCAAATTATAGTATCTAAAATAAATAAAATCACTGTAGTGTGAACTTCAAATCTATTGAGAAGGTCATATTCTAGCATGTTGAACTAATATAATATCACCACTCTAGCTTTTAGTACTAATATGATATCCATATTATGGGCTCTAAAACCAATGAAGTAGATATCTGATTTTTTTAATATTAACATAACATTCTTTTTATACCTTATGAAACCAAAATACTAACATCTGGGTACATTTTAGTATTCATTTTATATCCATACTATAGCATCTAACACTACTATTTTCCAAGATTGTATAAAGATAAAAAAGTAAAAGAAAAATAAGCAAAACTGTTTCTCAAATGAATAAAAATACATTCTATCATAATGCCTTCAACCACTTAATCCTCAGATTATTTTCATGTTTCTCTAGGAGCCTGATATTGTCCTTTATAAAAAATATCATTCAGAGTCATGAGATGAACTTAAGTGCTGTATTTTATAGATGCCTTTAGATTTAAATATTCCTTAGTCTTTTCTTGACCTTCATGACCTTGAATCTTTTAAGGGAGAAAGCTCATAGAATGTGCTTAAGATTAATTTTCTGGTTTCTTTATGATTGGAACTAGATTACATGTTTTTTGGCAAGAGTATCATAGAATCAATTCTGTGATTTTCTCTTTGAATCACATCATATGACCTATAATATCCTCATTACTGCTGATGTTAATATTGGTTATTAAGGTGGTATTTGCAGATTTTTATTTCTAATTTTTTTCTGGGGAGATAGTTTGAGACTATAAATATCTTAGTTAATTATTCATCACTAAATTTATTCATTTATTATACCTATACAGATTCATGGTTTATTTTATTGAGTATGCTGTTACTTGTTAATATTTTAAAAATTATTTTTCTCTCAGAAATATTCTACTTTTACAATCTCAGATTGATAAAACATTTAAAGTAGTAGTGAAAAGATTTTCTAAGAAATATTCCCAGAATGTTACTATTTTGTTATCTTGTTGTATCTCTTCTTCTCCATTTCTAGATAAGTATAGGTACATAACAGTTTTTATCCCTGCACCATGCAAGATGCACACAATGTATTTTTATTCCTAAATACTCATATTTTCTAAAAATGAGAAATTATCTTCTATAACTATGGTGCAATGATCAAAATAGGAAAAGTATAACTATATAGTCTGTAAATTTTTTTCAAAATTCGCCAGTTATTTCAACAATTGTCTTTAAACAAAAATAAATTCAATTTTGGGAAATTTTTAGTATTAATTATTCACTGTGTCTTTGTTTCTTTTTTATTATTATTTTTTTTTATAATTGGGATTGTTCCTGAGTATCTCTGGACTATTCATAACACCTATGATTTTTGAATGATGTCTGTCAGTAGTAGTTCTGTAGATTTTCCTTCAGTTTAGAATCATATGTTTTCTCATAAGTGGATTCAGGTTATGCCATTAGAGGAAGACCATCATGCATACAATGCCTAGTTTTTACACTAGATTGTATTCTGGCAGCACTGACAGACATGATCACAAATTATGATTAGCCTCTAGTAATGGTGGACATATCCTCCCACATTTAGACTTAGCCTCTACTTAAGAGTAAACAAATATCTGGGGTCTCATTCAATAAGCCCAAGAAACTATGGAAGTATACAGTGTCTCCATCACTGGTTATTGTTGACTAATTATTTGGGTATGTAGTATCTGCCAGTTTGGTCCATGATAATCATAGTATTTATTTGTGTTTATAATTTATAAATATTTTATGTGGAGATACTTTGAGAGTTTGTAAATATCTGCTTGGTCCTTAAGATTTCACCCACTAGAATTAATATATTTCATTGATGATTCCTCCTTGTGTCAAATTATTACTATGATGGTAGCCAACGGACAATTTTTTTCATTGATTCTACATTAACAAATATAGGAAAAACCAACCAAAAGTGAGCAAGAAGAAAAAGCTTATCATTTTGGTACTCACATACCCCAGATATGGACAGTAACTGCCATTTTAAGCTGATTACACCAATTTTTTTATGTGTTCCTATTCATCCTGGAGTGCTTTTGATTTTCTTGCACAACAAGATGTTTCAAGCACATCATTTATTTTCTTGTTATAGAGCTGGAATTAGCCATTTTTTTCTAGTAGGTCTGTTTTCTCTTAGAGGAAAAATAGCTGACAAGTATTTGTGATGGTTGTCATTATTACTTTTGGGGTTTTCATGTTAAGGACATTTATCATATATATAATATAAAAATGTGTATTTTTTTCTTTTTAATAGCTTTTTAGTTGTCAATGTCCCTTTATTTTATTTTTTAATGCACAGTGCCGAGAATCAAACCTATTGCCTAACACATACTAGGTAAGCGCTATGCCACTGAGCCACAATCCCAGGCCAAAATGTGTACATTTCATATAAAAAAAACATAAAGAAGGGTCTTTTGTATATATTTCTGAAATATCTTGCCATTACTATTTCTGGCAGCATATTTTTCTTGACTTTATATTATCACAAAGTTTACAAAATTTTTGTACATATTTGTGATTTAAAAAAGATTTTAAGTCTTCTGACATTGCTTAATAAAAATATTTTTAAATAGAACAGTCAATTTATGAGTCTAGAATATTTAAACCTACTTTACATGGGTGTATTTGTTTTAATCATTTAAATGAAATTACATAAATAGCAAATTCACTGTTTTCTAATGTAACAGAATTTAAAAATTGAATTTTTTCTTGTAAATTCATTGAAACTCTGAAAAGCCAACCTAGAGGAACATGAATTGCTGCAAATATCATTTGCCTAGAGAGTAGATAATTGAAAATTGATTCAAGATCAAACTAACAAAATAAAACAACAAGCTCAAGAAACACACACACAAAAAGATTTTTTGTGTACATTGTTCATCTTGATTTTTCACAAACTGTTATGTCCAACATTTAAAAATTAGAGCAGTAACTTGGTGATCTTATTATATGCAATTAATACTCAGGCTGATTTAAGAATCAATACTGTTACAGAGCTGCTTTTGTAATCTCCAATTCTTTCCAGTTATGCTTCATAATTTTATAAGTTATTTCAATTGCATTGTAGGTGTGATATCGCCAGTTATAGGTGATGAGTTCTGCTTCCCTACATGTTGAAGTTTTAATATTAGAGAAACATGCAGAGGCAAGCATATGAATCAGGATTTATATAAAAAGGGGTAACATAGACTTCTCCCACGAGGAAGAAGGTGGCCATAGCTGGTATCATGATATCCCAAGAAACGAGGTGTTCTGTCCTTTTTATATATCCTAGGCTTCCTTTGTTCTCCTGCTTTCCCCCTTTATCTTTCTTATTTCTGCTTACTTGACAAGGTGCAGGAATGCTCAGTTGGATGCCCAAAGGTGGGAAACAGGTGGGCAAGTGTAGTTCTGAAGGGGGAAGAGCAGGACAAGTAACCAAGGTTACTTAACAAACTTATAGCTCCCTGTTGGGAGGGGAGATTTCTGGCATCAGGATGGAGCAGGGGCAGGTTCTTGATAAGATTCCTCAGGGGACAAGTCCCCAACTTCCCAGACTCACTCAAAGTTGGCCTGTTGAATGACCTAACTTGATTTACCTATCCACACTGACTGCTTGTCTAATTTTGACATCAGGTGCATATGCCTATAAAAACATGTTTTTGACATGCTGTAAATAGGTCTTAAAATATGAAACAGGAAACTACCAGTGATGTAGAAAGCAATATTAACAAAATGCATAAATGTTTATAAAAGTTAAAGTTAGAAGCTGATGTGTAGCTCTGTGGTAGCCCTGGGTCCAATCCCCTGAAGGAAAATATGAGAATTTATAAAATGTGCAGTGCTAATGAAATTTGGCTTCAAAATTGCTGAAGTCAGTAACAGGAACTTGAAATCTAGAGGCTAATATCCATATTATTTTTTTTTAGTCCACGAGTTCAAGCTTAGTTTTCAGTCAGAGTTTGCAAGACCTAATGGTGATATCTTTATCTTCATAGGATTTGGATTTTTATTTTCATAAAATACCATAGTAGGGGCATACTATCAGGCAGCACTTTCAGACAGAAAATAGAAGCAAGTATACAAACAGCCCAATTGGTTACAAAGTCAGCTATCAGGTTGCAGATGGTGTTTGTCTTTTTTTTTTTTTTTTGTCTCCCTGCTGTTATTGGCTGGAACTTTCTGATAGTTAGGAGCATTCTCCTAGCTTGAATTTCAGTCTTCTAGATAGTAAACTAGATTACAAATGGTGGTTAATTTCAAAGTAACCCTGAGGGAAGGAGAGCCAGAGTAGGAGCAGGGGTGCACGAAAGAAGTGGAACAATGCTAAGCTCTTATGGAGTTGTAAACAACCCAGGATTTTTTTGCTAAAGGGAGTAAGAGCATGTACAGGAGCTTCCAGTCAAGTGGCATAAAGGCCCATGGGTATGCAAAAAAATGATCCCACTAGAAAATGAGAGGGTGTATGCACCTGACTTCATCACACACCTCAGCCACAGCTAAAACTTGCAGATTCTTTGTGAGACAAGACTCAGCAACAGCTCTATTGCTAGTTAAGCATCATGTGAGAGAAGTCACCATCATTTTTCTGAGGCTGTGGTCACTCCTCCTGGTTTGGCCAGGTTTAAATGTTTGTTTACTCTCTTAGGAGCTTAGGGATCAGCTGGTTCTCCATATTTGCAGGTTTTACACTCTCATATTCAATCAAACTTAGCTGCAACATATTATAAAATGTACTAAGAAATGTACATTTGTTCTTGTAATTACTGCTTAACTTATTACATGTTGTTTATGTTGTACTGAGTATTTTATGTAATCTACAGATGGTTTAATGTATTCAGGAGGGTATACAAAGAGTACATGCAACTAGTATGACATTTCATATGAAGGACTTAAGCATCCCTGGGGCTTTGATATCAATGGGGATTCTGGAACCCATTCAAGCTGGAAGTTAAAAGCCAGATTTCTGGTGATGCTGACCCTCTGCAAAAGGTTAGGTGAACACTGCTTCCAGCAATACCTTCTAAGTCTGGCCCTTGTATTCTCATTGGCGAAGAGGAAATAATACCAGCTAGTGAGTTTAAACTATTTCAGAGATTTAATCTTAATCATTCTAGTTAACAAGTTGGATATTAAGAGCATTAAAAGTAGTTTCATTTGGTAAATTATAATTATGTAATTTCATTTTACAATTAAATTCAAATTATTATAAATATATTATTTTTATAAAAAATTAAATGAAATACTGAAAAATAATTTGCATTGACAAGTCATTAGAAAACATGAAGAATTGTAAAAACAACAACAACAACAACAACAAAAATCTTCCAGTATAGGTCAAAATCCAGAAAAAGCTGAGTTGAGGCTGATTGATCTTCTAGGACACTTTTGTCACAAGAGGAGGTGGGTAATGGCTTCATAATTAGGCCAATTACACAGTTACATAGAAGGCCAAAAAATAAAATGGTAGAGATTGACATAGGAAATAAAAGGAAGAGATGAGGGCTACACAGGGTATGATATAAGGTGATGCAGAGCAAAACAGAAGATGAAGGCAAAAAAAAAATGGTTGAGGGAAACACAAAAGGAGATGAGGAGCACTGCATAGAATATGTGATTATATGACACATGAGTACACTGGAGGCCATGAGAGAAGGAGGGGGAGGTTGGAGGAGGTGGTGTAGTGGAGGAATACACAGGGGCTGTGAGAGGACATAGTGGAGGGCTAACCAGGAAGACAAAGAGGAGGTAGGGGAGGGATTTCAGCACCCTTGGGAAGAGGTGGTGTAGGCAGAATTACTAGGCCAAAGAGAAAAAGATGGGAGAATACATTAATTTTTTTATAAAAATTTAAAGAAAATAGTGAAAAATAAATTTTCCTTGTCATTACTCTTTAACCTGTTACATGTTGTTATGTTCTACTTGGTATTTTATGTAATCTAACCAGGATTACACAGAGGGAAAGAAGGTGGGGGAGATCTTTCTAGGGGCCATGAATTGTGGTAGTGTGGCTAATCAGGAAGAGGTAGAAGAAGTGGTCTAGGGATACATGGGAGATAACAGGATCCATGAAGAGCTATGCTGGAAGATGTGAGAAGAGGTGGTAAAGGGGTTAACTGGGGCCGTGAGACAAGAAAGGGTAGGGCATGCCATATATGTGTGGCAGTGGTAGTATAATCGACAGTAGAGAATGAAGAGAGGTTGTGGAGCTTACACTGACAGAGATAATAGGAGGTGGTATAGGGCCACACAGATGAGAAGAAATCATAAAGGAATGAAAGGAAAAGATGAGAGGAAATGATGGAGGTCTGCACAAGGGATGAGAAGAGTTGGTAGAGAGTTATACAGAGTGGGGAAGGAGAAGGATGTTGATGCATAAACAAGAAGCAGAGAGAGGCAGTGGTGGAGGGCTACACAGTAGCCTGTAAGAGATTGTGTTTGAGGGTTACACAGGTTGATGTGTAGGAGGTTGAGCAGAGATATACAGGAGATGAGAGCAGTTGGTATAGGAAGACACAGAAGTTGAAAGGTGGATGGCTGCAGAGAATAGGAAAAGAAATGAGGTTAGAGTGCTACTGTTGAACACACGATGCAAAGAAAAGACCACTGATGCCAATTTTAAACCAAATTAAAGCTCATCGTTTTCTGGATCCTGCCCAAGAAATATCACAGGAAGGCCTTAGGAAATTCATGCAATGAAGCTGAAACATTTTATTGATAACAATTTTATCCAGACCAGGTGTATTGTAGCAGATGACCTCCTAGGTGTGTCTCTGTTCACCTTGGTGAACATTGGGGCCAGGGATGGGGTGGGGAATAAAGACTAGGGCTAAGAGGCAGTGCCCTTGATGCAAGCAGGGAGAGGGCCTGGGGGGTTGTCATGGAGGGCACTGGTATGGACACCAGAGGAGCCCAAATTCCAATGTTGTCTCTTGCCACTTCCTAGCTTTGTGACTTGGAGACCATTGCTTAATCTTGCCACTCCAATTTTTCCTCTGTAAAATAGGGAGGATGGTAATACCTTCTTAGGGCAGTTGTGAGGATCCTTAGGTGTCTAAAGACCTCAGCTGATATAATTACTATTTTTACTACTTTTACTGTGTTCCAAGCTGGGGCTGAGGCTCCCAGGTCAAGGGCCTAGACAGGCAAATGCGCACAAACACCTGGAGGCCATGTGAGACTGAGGAGCTGCCTACCACCTGGGTTTTAATCCTTTATGGGGTGGGCAGAGTGGATTCAGGGGCGCTGCTGTGGATAGGAGGTCAGAAGAACAGCTAGTCCTGACCATCAGGCGCCATTGGCACTTTAAAGGGGAGGGGCCAAGTTAGTTCCAGGCCGGGTTTGCTCAGCGGTGAGGGCGGGGTAGTGAGGAGAGGACCAAAGTCTCGCGAGATCTCACTGCGTTGGCGGTCGTGGCGGCGGAGGAGGATTCATGAGAGGTGAGCAGCGGGCTGGTAGGTGGCGTGGTGGCCCTTGGGGGCTGAGGAGGGTGAGAGCAGCAGAGACCAAGGCCCCTGGCGAGGGGGACCGGTTGGGCAGGCGGGTGACCAGCATCTTTGGAGGCAGTCCCCCACGCCCCGCGGCTGCAGCGGCCGCCTGGTCTGCGCCATCCCAGACCTGTGGAGGTGGGGAAGCTGGGCCAGAGGCCAGTCCCCCTGCCCAGTCAGACCTCAGGATTGGTGCAACCCCGGTCCCACGTCAGTCTCCCAGGGTGGCTTGGTAGGCAATGCTGGCCATGGCAGCTCCACTTTGCTGTGTGCCAGGCACTTGTGCACTTCCATGCTCTGGCTGCCCAGAGAGGTGCAGCACCCTGCCCAAAGTTGCACTGCTGGGACGTGGTGGGATGGGCCTTCCAACACCCATGCAGGCTTGTGCCCTTTCCTTGTATCAGGCTTTACTCCCAGCAGTGCTTGCAGCTGGTTCCCTGGGCTCCTGGTGGGGCTTCAGAGCGTGTGTCTGGGACCTACTCTGAAATTGGATGCAGCATGGTATGTGAGTTTGTTGGGACAGGATTTTCCCTGCCTTTTGTCTGATTCCCAGAAGGTCTTCCACCCCTAAACTATCGTTTTGCCCTGTGTGAGAAAGCAGAGGTGGGATTAGAGTGACCTTTGTGTGCTAGGGGTGGGGTCAGTAGCCCAATGAAAGTGGAACACTGGAGCCCAAGGCTTGCCTCAGGCAAAGGAATCTTTGATTCCCTTTGAAGCAAGTAATTCTAGTCTGGTACAGGTTGTTGTCAACCACAAAATCAAGGCTCCTCTCCTTGGTGTTGAACGTTTAAGGAGCCTACTTTGCTACTGAGCAGTGAGGTTTTTAAATAACAGAACCTGCCTACACACATAAGTGAAAGTGGGTATGATACTTTCAGTTACATGTAGAAGAGAAATAAAGGGAGATCATATGCAGTGCTGTCTCACTTATAACCAGAAATTTCAGCTGTGGTGGAAGACAGCATGCATTCAAGTGCTTGAAACTGCTGCTAATGAAGAAGTTTGAGTTGGTTAAAAAAAGTATTAGGATCTAGAAAAATCAAAGAGGGAGATGAAGATGGAAACTAGAGAGAAAACATTTAACATTGGGATAATCTTATTTAAGCTAATAAAAAGCAGAGGCTAGATTGAAGTAGGGATGACATGCCAAGGTCAGTTACAGGCTGCCTCAGTCTATCCACAGGTCATACTATGGCCCTTGCATGGATCCTATTTCCCACCATGTTGCAACACATCCTTTGTGTCTTGTGCTTTGAGGTACTGCTACTTGAAGGAACAGTAATGAATTCAGTTGTTAGTAATAACAGTAAATATTAACAAGATTGAAATTTTTGGATTCATTAGGGTGCAACTTATGTGCCATCTCCTACTGTTAGCATATATACTAGTCTATGTATACTTGTTATAATTTTAAATTTATGTTGAGTTAATGTGTAGTGTGAAGAAATGAACACTAATTTTCAATTTCCTTATTCTGAAGCATCGCTTATTAGTTTGTCTTACATAATTTGAGGCAATCTGTGGGGTTTCTTATGAAAACTTTTAAATATTGTGTCTTAAAGAAATGCTCATTTAAAGTGGGCTTGATTAAACCATTTTAAAGATCAAAATTCTTGTGACCAGGATTAATCTTGATGATGCAGATCCATCCTACCCAAAGATTGTGTGAAGCCTAGATCCTGGCCCCCAAACACTAGATTCCCCAGGGTGTCCCCCAAACTCTTTGATAACTTTTTTTCTGGGAAAATTATCATTTTTTCTGAAGTGTCTAACATATAACAAAGACATGGTCTTGGTTTGTGACACTTTTGTCAATTATTCTAGAATCGTGGGAGGCAAGGTTATTTCCTGTCCTAAAATTTTGTCTGTATTTGATGGGAATTCACATTAGAAATGTTGACAACTAAACACTAGAACCATTTTATCAGTTTGATGTGAGAAAAGAGTTGGGAAGTGACAGCACTGTGTATGATAGCAGGTCTGAGTTTAGTAGAATATACATTTTTGTCATCACTTAGGGGCTGGGTTACTTATAGAGTTTGGATTGAACCCATAGGCAATCTACCACTGAATTCCAGCCCTTTTCCCCCTTTTTGAAATGGGATCTTCTGAAGCTATTGAAGCAGTCTCAAACTTGGGATCCTTCTGCTTCAGCCTCCCAGATTTTTGGGATTACAAGCAAGCAGCAACATGCCCAGCTGTAATCACTTTTAAAATAACCCTTTCTACTTACTGGTGTTCATATTAGCAAATTTGGGAAATGTAGATAAATGTAGATATACCAGTCTTCGTGGTATGACTCATTACAAATTATCTTTTCATTTGAAACACTGCTAGTTATGATAGAGAAAAATTAAAGTTTAGCTTAAACTAGCTAAAGTGTAACAAAAATTTCTTCAACTTGATTAAGTCTAAAAAGGATATATATTTTGATTTTTAAAAAAATCTTGTAAGGTGTCTTTTGCTTATTACTATTGAAACGTGCTATGAAAACAAATATTTAAGTAAAGACTTCTTGGAAAAGGATATATTTTTAATTGTCTAGAGATATATTGAATCTCTTTAACATGAAAAGTTAGCCAAGTTGAAAATAATTTATTTTTATTATTTTGAGGAAGTAAAATGTTCCAGAGTAAAAGAAGTCAGTAATGTTAAAAATACTGTTAAAAATCATTCCTTTTTTTCATATTCACATGTTACTACATAAACTAAATAAATAACAAATTACAATGATTTTGAAAATGTTTCAGTTTCTAAGCATAGTGGATGTGTTTTCAATGGACAAAACATGCGTGACTTTATGGTGTTTTACATGTGAGAGACATAAGAGTTAGCTAGGAGGAAATCAAATAATTTACCCTACAATTCTGTGGTTTATAATTAAGGCATTTCATTGATTTTTAAGATGCCCATCTGAGATTGATGGAATCTTAAAATTGGCATGGTTTAACCACCTGGCAGTTTTTCTTCTGAGTGGTACATAGAATAAGAATGTTCTAGTGTCTTAAAGGTGATGGCATCTCAGAGGCAATGAAATAGGAAATATATAAAAATGTCAATTGATTGGTTAATTTTAGCACCAAAAACTATTCAATGGTGACTTGCAAAATGAAGATACACATTTCTTTATCCTTCTTTTTTTGAGGGGGAGGTGGTGAGTACCAGGGATTAAACTCAGGGGCATAGAGCCACATCCCCAGCCCTATTTTATATTTTATTTAGAGATAGGGTCTCACTGAGTTACTTAGTGCCTCACTGATGCTGAGGCTGGCTTTGAATTTGAGATCCTCTTTTCTCAGCCTCCAGAGATGCTGGGATTATAGGCATGTGCCACTACATTTGACTTCTAAATACTTCTGTCTAAACTAGAATTCTTTATTTAGATGATTCCTATAGAGATCTTTGTCCTCATGTAAAACAAATGGAAGACCAGTGTTCATAAACATGAGTACCTTTTATTTTGAAAAGTGTTTGAGGGAAACAAACTTCTTGGTGCTTTTTCATGGAGAGCACATGGTGGGCAGTTAATTCATTTGAGGTAAAGTTGCTCAGAAAACACAAGCAGAATTTATGAAATATGGATTATTTTTGTTTCTTTCTCCTATTTCTGAAAGCTTGTAGGTTCACTTATATTTTTTAAGACATCCTTAAGTTGGATTTTGATGATTCATAGTTGCTATTGATTTTATAAGAATGTATTTGAAAACATTTATTCTCTGAGTACATAGTTTATGTGGGAAAGTAGCTCCATGATATATATTGGCTAGGAAGCCTGTAAAAGGACTTTTTTCATTTGATACTGAGGACAGATTTCATAGGAAACTCAACCATATGAAGGTTACATACCTTTTTCCCTAGAAGAACTTCAGCTTTTCTTATCCAAGTGTGGTCTGAGGTCCTGGAGCTTGTTTGAAATGCAGACTGGTGCTGTTATGAACCTGTGGGAAGCACCAGACAACATATGTGACTCTCATGCTTGAGGGTATTACCAGCATTGCTGGACTAGTACAAAGTTTCTGATTCAGTTGTCTGGGTGTGAGCCTGAAAATTTTAATTTTAACAAGTTATCACATGATGCTGATGCTACTGGTACAGGAACCATACATGAAGAACCATTATACTAGAGGGCCCTCATTGTACATTTCTCTCCTCTTTCCTAATTTCTTACTCCTTCAAATAGCTTTTTAAAAACAGATTATCATATCCTTTAATTTGATTGAAAGGGGGAAAAACATTTTTTGTGATGACCATACCAAGATTACTTTTCAGCATCTAATTTCGGGACAGAAAATCTCTTTAAAGCTTGGCTTTAAGTCTTATTTATAGGTGTCTCTTTATCTTCTTTCTGTAAGTATTCTTTTTAATGTTTAAAAATTCTTTTAATATAAATAACATATTTTTATGGTTCAAAAGTTAAAATGACACAGGCATGCTTGGGAAAATCTGATTTCAAACAGCTTCCACCCCCCCTTCACTCCTCTTTCTTAGACAACCTCTTTTAATTTATTTCTCATAGATGTCAATTGTTTCCTTTTATCGTAGGAGAAATGCCAGTATACTATATTCTTTTTATATAAAATGTAGCATACTATGTAACTAATTCTGTTCCATGGCTTTTTCTTTATATGCTCTTGAGATATTTTTCTTTTAATATTTATTTAGAAAGAATATATTATTTGTTTATAGAAAACACTTTTTAACAATAGCTTTGTTTAAACAGCATCTATTAAGTACATTGTTTATTTCACCAGCCCCCTTGGTGGGTATTTGGGTCATCTCTATGTTTATCACAGACCATACTGTGGTGAAATAGCTTGTATACATATCATTTTATACATGTGCAGGTACATCTGTGGGATACATTCCTAGAAGTGGGATCACTACACCAGTGGGCATTGCATTTATACTTTTGTTAAATATTTTCTTTTTTAAGTATTGCACCATTTTGAACTCCCACAAGAACAGTTTCTCCTGTTATCCATGGAGTATTGGTTGTTTGTGGATACGTAAATTCAAGGATGATTGAGTCTCTTTTATAAAAAGGCTTAGTATTTGCATGTAACTTATGCACATCCTCTACATACTTTTAAATTATCTTTAGATTTCATAGAATACCTAATACAATGTAAATGACTTGTAAATAGTTGTTATTGTTTAGGGACTAATGACAAGGAAAAAAGTTGGTGTGTATTCAGTATGACAATTTTTTAAAAAATATTTTCACCTATGATTGTCGAATCCAGTCTGGATACCACAGATACAAGAGGGCAGATTGCAGTGTATGAGAGAGTTCCTATTTTTCTGGCACCTTTCCAATGTACTATGTTTACAACCCTTGAATTTGTTAACAGTTTGATAGATGAGAATTATCAATACAGAGTAGTTTTAATGTGCATTGCTATCATTATTAATAAGGCTGAGCATTAAAAACTAATTGTATTTCTTTTTTCTGTGAATTCTCTGTTCATGTGTTTTGCACATTTTTGTTTTGGATTCTTTTTTTCCCTTCTCAATTTCTAGAAATTTATAATTTGGAGAGATTAGTCTTGTGTGATATAAATTGTAGTTTTCCCCAGATTTTCACTTATTTCATTTACATTCACATATTTTAGTATACAGAAGTCTTACATTTTTTTCTTTGAATTTCACAGTATATATTACTTATTATGGTATCTAGATTTTAAGTCACTGAAACTCTTTCAAGATTTTTAGAATTTGCCCATGGTTTCTTTTAGTATTTTTATGGCATCATTTTTACATTTAAATGTTCAAACCAGGATTTATTCTGGTGTTCAGAATGATGTGTAGGTTCAACTTTATTTTTTTGTGTGTGTGCCCGTTATTTTCATCTGTTGGTTTTAGAGCCCTTATTTGAACACTCTTATTGTATTTTTAACTTTTGGATGTCCTGAAGTGTCTCTGGGTTTGTATGCTATTAGTCTTTTTCTTCATGTGCCAGTATCACATTACTGGTTTTATAAAAGTTTTAATAAAAAACTAACTAGTTTTTCCTTCTTGCTTTTCAGAAAGGAAACAAAAAGTCTTGTCTTCAAGTCCCTCCTGTTTATTTCTCTCTTGTGTGCACCCTAATAACAGTGCTACCCAGCATTTCCCAAAAGCCCCATGTGTCCTATGATGCCATCCTTTCCACCCAGAATCTTCCACACCGAATTCTGCCACTTAAGATATGTTATACTTCCAGCCAAGTAAAAACCAGTGTCTGTCACTTCAAGCAGCTTTCCTATCTTGTGGTGTGAGCCTTGGTAGATAGGACACTCCTTGGGAGAAACTGTTGTCTGTTCTGTAAAGGAGAGAATGCCAGAACCCAGCAAAATACCCGACAATGTTCACATTGAGATGTTTGTTAAATGAACAAATGAAGAATTCACTTTGGACTTTTCGCCTTACATGTCTGGGTAGCTCCTCTCACCCATTACACTTTAGTCTTTGTAGAATACAAAGACTATGCCTCTTTTCAATAAGAGTTATAAGAAATACAATAAATAATAGGGGTGGATGTGGTGAGTGGCAGATTTTTTAATTATGTGAGAGGCTATAATGTTAAAACATTGAAAGTTTGTTCTAAGAATTATTTTAGAGCCTCTGATGTGGATTATCCCTCATATTCCTTAGAAATCTTCCTTATGGGCATTGCTATTATACATATAAGGAACAGACTCAAAGAGGGGGGCTGACATGACTTGCCCTTGGTCACAGGCAAGTGGGAGAGGCAGGGTCCAGGTGCAGGAGATGAGCGTGCCATGGTGCCCCAGACATATGCACTGAATGCAATCATTTACATAGGTTAGATTTGTAATAGTGCCCAACTTTACTTCCCAATTGTCCTATTCTGTTAACTTATGTTTTGTTCTGATTGATCTCACATGTTCACATTCTCCAGGAGGATTTCTCTAACTGCCTTGGATGCTGGCATGTGTTTGATAGAAAATAATCTTTACTTTTCTATTTTCAGGTTCCTAATGAAGGTGATAAGAAAGAATGTAAGGCTGGAAAACAACTAAATATTTTTAATGTGGTAAGTATTTTATGATTTTACATTTAAAAAATTCTTTAATTATTATTTGTCTAGTGTGGTTCGTTAAGGTGTAAAAGGGATATTGTTTTAGGAGTGTTTGAATTTATAGAACCTATGGGTGGTAAGGTGAATGCCAGGAATATGGGCTGTTTGAATAATGATGTTTGCCTTTCTCTATCTCTTTGACTCTAATATTTTAATTTCTATTATCTTGTCATTTTAAAGTGTGGTTTTGAGAAGGAGATCCTGTATTACATCTACTTGCAACATTCAATGAATTCTTTTCTTTTAACTAGGAAGTTGAAAGTATTTGAAGTAATTTTGGTGATATAGAGGCACTTCTTTATCTTAAAAGTTTGTTGTGATTTTTTATTATAATAATTAGAAAAATTTCTGCCCATATGAAACAACATAATGACAAAAGTAAGTCCTCATCTCCTACACAAAGAAATGGCCACCATTAACACACTTTTGTAAACTTATTAATGTATATGAAAGTATATATAGGACTTTAAATAAAATTCAGTCTCTCTCTCTCTATATGAAGCTATGTGGTCATTTTTAATGTGTTTTATATATCTCTATTTGTGAGTTGAAACTGATGTGCATAATCATCTGTGATCATTTTACTGGCTGCCTCTTTATTTTTTTATTTTTTTTTAGTTGTCAATTGATCTTCATTTACATATATAGTGCTGAGAATTAAACCCTGTGCTTCACACATGCCAGGAAAGTCCCCTACCACTGAGCTACAACCCTAGCTCTGGCTGTCCATCATTTAGAGGCATCATACTTTATGTATCTACTCTTTTGATAACCATTTAGATTGTTACTTGTTTTTCTTTCTTGTGAGTAATGGTATGTTGATGACAGTATACTTATTCATTTATCTTCTTAGAGGTATAACTGCCAGGTCAAACATTATACATTTTAAATATTGATAAATATGGCTAAGCTTTTATCTGTAAAAACTATTCCCCCTCAATTTTCATGAGAATACTATTTTCAAAACCCTTGCTCATACCAAGTTTTGTTAATCTTTTTAATCTTTGCTAATCCAATAGGAAAAAAAAGAGCATTTTTGAAGTAACATGTTTTTTATTGGTACTGGAGTTTGAACCCAGTGGCACTTCACCAGTAAACTAGATCCCCAGAACCTTTTGTTTTATTTTATTTTGAAACAGGGCCTTGCTAAGTTGCTGAGGCTGTCATTGAACTTTTGATCCTCCTGCCTCAGTCTCTTGAGTTGTTGGGATTACAGGTGTGTTCCACTGTACCCAACTATTGAAGAAAACATTGTATTATTCAAAGGCTTTTTTTATTCAATATTCTTATTAACATAAAGAATTCTAATCCTTAAGAACATACTTGTGATGCTTATTTGTGATATATTCTTAGGTGTTAAATGTAATGAAAATATTTAAACATATTGAGTTGTTTTTAGGTCTTTTGCCTTGATTTTAACTTATTATTAATATTTGAAAACTTAATGGTTGGGGATGTGGCTCAAGTCATAGCACACAAGCCTGACATGTATGAAGCACTGGGTTTGATCCTCAGCACCACATAAAAATAAAATAAAGGTATTGTGTCTACCTTAATTCTTTATCCTTTATTTCTCCTGTTACCTGCATTTGTTAAAAATTTTTTATACTACATTTAAATAGATATTAAGACATAATTACATGGCTGGGATTATGGCTCAGTGCTTGACATGTGTGAGGCACTGTGTTAGATCCTCAGCACCACAATCAATCAATCAATCAATAGAGCTATTATGTCCATCTACAACTACCAAAAAAGACTTTATTACATATTAAATGGGTTGGATTTTGTGCATTTGGAACAGTTTCTTCCTATATTAGACATAAAGCTTAGTTTAGACTGGCATAGTAAGTGATCATTTAATTGGAAAGTTGGGTAGACAGAGAAGTTCAGTCTTCCTGTGCACAATTTAAGACTTTGTACCCTTTGAGATGGAACAGCTAGGCAGTCAGGGTGGTAGTACTGAGCTGCAGTGGGAGGAGAGATGCCAAGTGCTGATGTACAGTGTAGATGAGAGCTGCTCAGGGTTTCCTTCTGTAAACACTGCAACTGACCAGGTCTCCCCCAGGGGCACTGTTAACTCAAAGTCTTATGGGTGGAGTTTTAGAAAAGGGAGGAAAGAGGAGTAGCTTTGGGGTACAAGGTCCATAATGAGCTCAGAGCTTAGTGAAACTCTTTGGGGATATTCCAAAGTTCTTAGAAATTCCCATCCCTCTGAGGAATTTCCTCTCTTCTAACACTGAAAGTTTTTTCCAGTGTGTGGCATGATGCAAATTTGTGTGGAGATATGCAGAGTTTGTCTATTACTACAGAGTCTAGATGGTGTCTTTAAATAGACATCCAGCAATCCAGCATGGGAGTATGGCTGCAAACCACTATCACCTTCCCCACACCTTATCTATAGCAGTGCAATTGAAATTTCACACAAGCTTTTCCTTCTTTGGTTTGTACAGAGAGGACACCTTGGTGAAGCTTCTGTTGGTGTATGTTGAACCCCATGTATTTTGTTTTAGATATATTTCAGTCTTTTCTAATATAAGAAAGTTTTTCAGTATGAACATTCTAGCAACCATCACTCAAACATTAACTGCTGTCAATGGGAAAGGATATGTTCCCACATCTTCTCTTGGTGCTTGAAACCATCCCACTTCATTTTTCTTTTACTTTAAGAGCAGATAACAGACACTTGGGAATTATAATCAGATTGTATCATTTTTTATGGAAAGTTTACCAATTATTACACTGCAAAATAGTCATTTCATTCTAATAGAGAGTGTTTCTCTCCATGTCTCTCTTTCTCTTTCTCTCTCAGTTCAGTGCTCTGAAAATACCTCTTAGGTGAATGAATGCTTTGTGTCATGCCCTGATTTAATATGTTTAAAAGAGACATTATTAATAGGTTTTTCAAAAACCTATGTGGGAGGTGGATGAAGGAGAAAGATTATTCATTCAATGTGAAATCTTCATAGATATTTAGATGTCCACAAGTTAGAAGGATGGCCAATGTTAATCATCCATCCCTACTCTGATATAAGTTCTGAAATGAGTATTTGCTGTGAAGAGTTGTGAACAGTGAGTATTTTTGTGGTGGGCTGTGGATTGAGCATTGCACTGTGCTCTCTGTGTGCATTACTTCATTTTGTTCTCAATACAGCAAGGACTCAGTAAAATTGTGAAGTTTGTCCTTGGGCATGTAGCAAGCATGTTTAAAAAAAAATGAAAACAAACAAACAAAAAACTTTCACTTGAATTCAGTTCTCTCTATCTCTAAGATCAAGTGCTTTCTTATGCATACAGAAAAGGGTATTGGTAGAAGCTTAGAAAATTATATGTGACTTCAGAGGCTGAAAGAGAAAGATAGATAGTATAAGGCCATCTTCAGCAACTTAGTGAGACTCTGTATTAAAATAAAAAGGTCTGGGGATGTAGCCCAGAGGTTGTACATCTCTGTGTGGTTCAATCCTCAGTTCCACAAAAAAAAAAAAAAAAAAAAAAAAAAAAAAGGAGAAAGTTGTTTGAATGTTTCCATGGTTGTAGTCTAGATGATGGAAGTGTTGAAAAGACTGACAATAACTTTATTCTGTCATCACCACTGCCATTATTAATACTATCCTCTTGGGATGAGGATGTGGCTCAAGCGGTGTCACGCTCTCCTAACGTGCGTGCGGCCTGGGTTCGATCCTCAGTGCCACATACCAACAAAAGATGTTGTGTCCGCCGAGAACTAAAAAATAAATATTAAAAAAAATTCTCTCTCTCTCCTCTCTCACTCTCTCTTAAAAAAATACTATCCTCTTTATTTTTAATGTTCTTCAGCATCAACTAATGAAGTCTAGGAGCATGCCAGGGTGTCTGGCTCATAGGCTTGTATAATTTAGCAGCACTCCAAAATGAAAAGTTCATGCTGCCAAGTACAAACAGATGTTCTGTGGATTGTTAATTTGGTTATAGGAGAGAATGCTTGTTTTTCCTTTCTATGTGCTAATAAAGAATCTGGAAGATTTTCTTATAAATGTAATGGATTTTGACTTGTTTAAATCGATGTAATTGAAAAGAAGTGGGCATTCCTAATAAACATTTTTTTCTTTTGTAGTGTTTGGTTAGTTTCATTCTGTAACCTGCCAGCTAATTGTGAATTGCATGCTCATTTGTTCTTTGCTTTTTTTACTTTGGGTCTGGTTTTATGGTTGGTTTCAATAAGAATTTATTGGTAGGAACATAGATTATTTTCCAATTTGAACACATTGTGTGTTTTTATGATAGAATATTCTGTCACAGGCAGAGTGATTCAACCAGACCCTTATGCAGAGGTGTTACTATATGACTTTGTGCAATCATTTTAAAAAAGAACAGTTTTATTGATATATAATTCACATTGCCATCAAGATCACTCCTGAAAAGTACAATTCACTGAGTTTTAGTATATTCACATAGTCGTGTGCCTATCTTGCTGTCTAATTCTGAAACACTTTTGTCATCTCCAAAGAAGACCCATACCCTTTAGTCATCACTCTCTGCTCACTCTTGCTTCATGTATCTATGAATCTCCTTTTTCTCTTTGTGGATTTACTTGTTCTGGATATGTTATATAAATGTAATCATTCAATATATGGCCCTGTGTGTCTGGCTTCTTAGCCTATTTTTGAGGTAGCCCATATCAGAATTTTATTCCTTTTTTATTGCTAAATAGTGTTCTTTTATATGGATACACTACAGTTTGTTTATCCATTTATCAGTTGTTAGATATTTGGATGACTTGCACTTTGTGGTTCTTATGATCATGCCACTGTGAATATTTGTGTTTTTTAGTTGACTTATGTTTTCTTTGGGTAGATATTTAGGAGTGAAATTAATGGATCATAAGTAACTCTGCCAGACTGTTTTATAAAGTGACTCTACCATTTTACATTCGCATCAGCAATGTTTAAAGATTTCATTTCTCCATATTCTTGCCAACAGTTTGCCATGGTATTTTTTTTCATAGTAGTCATCTTAATGGGTATGAAGTGGCATCTCATTGTGGTTTGGACTTGCATTTCCCTGATAACTAATGATATTGAATATCTTCATGTACTTTTTAGCCATTATTTATCTTTGTTAGACAAATGCCTATTCAGATTCTTTGCCCATTTTAAAATTGAGCTGTCTTTTTCTTGTTCATTTGTAATAGTTCTTATGTATTCTGGATATACACAAATGTACTCTTATGAGATATGAGAAGTATAAAATTTTTCTTATTCTATAGTCTTTTCACTTCTTATGAAGCAAATAGATTTTTTGTTGGAGTCCAATTTACCAGTTTTTTTGACTGCTTATGCAGTTTTCTCTGAAATTTTCTATAAGTTAAAAAAAAGACCTTATTTCTCAACATCTCCTATTAAAATTTTTTTTCTACAGAAACTATGATCATTTCTTTAAGTACAAAATAGGTTAGAGATATTAGAAAATATTTTGTGTTTTCAAATATTTTCTTCAAATTTAATGGGTGAAGCCCAAGTTTTCAAACCTGATATCCAGTGTACTTTTTTTTTAATCAGAAAATGTCTTTGAGTGTTCTGCTTAGCTCAGAATGCACATATTATTCTGTAAACATTTATAAATGTCTAATGTATTCTGAAGACTTGACTGGGCTTGGAGATCCAGGGATGCTGGGAACATGGTCTTGTCCTTAAAAAACAAGAGGTCATGTTCCAGGCTACAGATTTCTATGGAGTGTAGTGGCACTAGTGGAGGAAGAGGGGCACTGTCTGGGTGAGAAAGCCTCACAGGGAGTCAGTGCTGGTATTCTGTCTGCAGAGATGTGTGGGTGATCAGAACCTTTAGTTATAGTATACGGTTCTTTCTTTCAGACACTTGCTGTTGTGTGTGTTGTGTACCTTGGTGCCAGTTATATAACAGCAATATTTATGAATATTGATGTAATAAAATGTAAATATCAATATGATGACTTTGATACATAGAAGAAAGCCTGAAGAAAGCCACTTTTCTTTGATTTCTCCAGGTTTTCAAGAATGGGAACTTCCTACTTACTAATTAATTCAGTGTGGGGTGTGTGTATATCTGAGTTCCAGCCCAAACCCAAGCAGTTCTGGATAATCAGAGCTAAAATGTGAGTCAAGGAGGAACAGCTATTTGGATGGAGAGAAGATTGTGTATAGACAGTGGGGTGAGTCCTGTTAAGGAATTTAGATCTTTCTTTAATAATGGAGGTCCATTGATGAGTTTGGGCGTATGTGGGGAACATGGACTCTCCTGTTAACTGTACCACAGATGATGGTTTTGAGGACTAGAGATAGGAGATTTGTGGGGCTGTTGGACTAGTCCAGATGAGAGCCAATGAGGACCTAAGCTAAGGCACAGATGATAGAGGTGGATACACAGACTGGAAATGTTTAGAAGGTGCAAGTTGGGATGCTTTGCTGCAATCAACCATCATAAATTATAAGGAGGATTATTGAAGATGGAAGATTTCTGAAGAAGGATTAAAGGAATAAAATGCCACAGAAGCCAGCATGATTTTAGGCCCTTGGGGGTAAAAAGTGACATAGCAGGGGGCCATTTTCAGGCTCTCCCACAAGAGGGATGAAAGAGAGTCTCCTCCCATCTGTTTTTTTTTTTTAATCCTAAGAGCACTCTTTTTTAAAAAAAAAATATATTATTTTCTTTACTTGTTAATGAACTCTATTTTTTTTTTACTTTTATGTGATGCTGAGAATCAAACCCAGTGCCTTATACATGCTAGGCAAGTTCTCTAACACTGAGCCAAAACAACAGCACTCAAGAGCACTCTTAGCTTGGATATTGTGGCCCCTGCTCAGGCAGAAGTTTTGCTGGGAGTTTCTGCCATCATCACTAGCATTCCAAGAAGAGGGGAAGGATTGTGGAACAGAACCATCTATTTCTCTTTGGTAATTCAAGCTGGCTTGGCCAATTGTTGAGATCTGAAGAGGAAAGTTGAGAATAGTTCAAAAGTTTGTGACATGGATACCCACGATTACAGCATTTCTCTGCAAGAACAAGGTTCACAAGTGAGTAGACAAGAATGGAGAAAATAAACAGAGTTCACCTTTAGACCAGTTTTATTTTGGATGTGACTGTCCAGATGTTACGTTTTTGTGACTATTCCCCTCTAGAGACTGGTTGTTTTCTTTGCTATGACTTTCCAGCATGGATTTTCAGAGGTACCCTTTTCAGCTTCTAGAAAAATTAATTCATTTTATACAGTGCAGCTTATTGAGTTTTTTGTTTTCTGCCTTTTTTTGTACTAGGAATTGAGCCCACA
This sequence comes from Ictidomys tridecemlineatus, assembly GCF_052094955.1. Classification (NCBI taxonomy): domain Eukaryota; kingdom Metazoa; phylum Chordata; class Mammalia; order Rodentia; family Sciuridae; genus Ictidomys; species Ictidomys tridecemlineatus. The sequence goes on from NC_135492.1 coordinate 29,990,815, forward strand.
GTGCTCAACCACTGAGCCACATCCCCAACTTTCTTTTTTCTTTTCTCTTGAGACAGAGTTTTGTTAAGTTGCTTAGAGCCCCACTAAAGTGCTAAGGCTGTGTTTGAACTTGCAGTCCCCCTGCTTCAGGTTTGCAAGCCATTGGGATTACAGGTGTGTTCCACCAACCTGGTTGAACAATCTTTCTTAATGGACAAAGAACAGTAGATGCGGTTTAACTGGTTCTTGCTCCTATGTTAGTGAAGTGTGAATTTAAATTTCTTTATGCATCTCAAAGAGAACACAATATTGTACAGCAATTCTAAAAGGGTGGAAGTTATGTGGTTTCTGTAAACTACTTTTCTTGATGTTATCCATGAAACATCAGTGTGTTTAGCAGTTAAATAGAAATTTTTGTCAGAGGACAGTGGAAGGCTGGACTGGCACTACACTGTTACACCAACAGCATCATTCAAAAACAAGCATTCTTGGCTGGGGATGTGGCTTCCCTCACATGTGTGAGGCCTTGGGTTTAATACTCAGTTCCACAAACAAATCACTGTTCTATGTTTTCATTAATGAAATACAAAGTCATTTTTGGAGGAATGAAGTATAAATTACTCGTTTATATATCTTATTTGTTATAACATGACATGAATCATTTGCTTATGTGATAAACACTGCTACAGTTAAGATCAGAATTGTCTTGAATATATAATGTAACTTTAAACATGGTCAGGATTAATAATAATAATGCTGGTAAGGCCACTCTATAGATGTCATTTTACTAAGGATCTTGATCTTGCCTAACTTTCCAAGATATAACAATAAAGGCTAGCTGAAAGCCAAAACTCGGAAGATAAATTGTTGCACACACTCAGCTCTGCCACTATGTTTTTTCTCCTCCATGCCACGGCAGATGGTCAGATTAAGGTGAATTCGAGAAAAATAACTGTACTGAGATTAAATTGGGAGTTACTCATGATGGGATGAATCCAATTTCTCAAGCAGGTTTGGTCCAATTTGGAGCCCTCTTGTTAAAAGGTTCAAGATATACTCTGTGTTGTCAGTAATGGGAAGTAGCTCAGTGACCTTAGACAAGTTATTTAAGGTCAGTTACACTCTACCTTTCTAAAATATTCTCCATTGTAGCATTGGATTGAGGATGAGCACAGCTGCTGCATATAAACTGGTAAGCACAGTGCCAAGCACATTACAAATTACAAGTAGATCTTACTCCATGAAACAGTGTTTTTCTTCAAGGTAAAATGCAGCATGAGGGCAGTAATTGACATTGGACGTATCATGAGGAACCACAATTTGGCTCTTAGCTTCAATGGAACTCAAGCTGTAGCAGGTATTATTTCACAATTTTAATTAAAATAAGTATCAGAGGTAAGATGTAAAGCTTCATAATTTTAATTAAAAGTGGTTAAATGTTTTTGCTTTTTTCACCAATTTACCTAAAGCAAACCATTTACATTTGTAAAACTCCAAAAATCAATAATTAGAAGATGCAATAACTGAATACTATGGTTTGTTTCATCTTTGTTTAGTGAATATTGCTTCTCCATGAGGATGAGAATTCTTGAATATTGTGCTTTCAGAACTCATGTTCTGCATTCCATGGTTACTGAACACTTAGGATTAGTAGTGTTTAATGTAGATATGAATTTGGGTATGATGTGTTTAGAACACATGCAGAAGAATCCTGTCAGTCAAAATTTACTAAAAGCTTATTGTTTAGCAAAACTCTATCTTTGAGAACACAAAACATGACAATTCTGAAAAACTTGAAGAAATTTAGAAGAGTGACTTTCTAAGCGAATCAGAAGCACATGCCATCCATAGTTATTGCTAACAATTGATTTTTATAGATTTTTGTGTACCTGGCATGGGTTCTTTGGATTCTTTTTTTAAAATTATTTATTAGTTATAATCAGTTATACATGACAGTAGAAAATGCTTAAATTCATTGTATACAAATGGAGCATATGTAGGGTTCTTTTAGAGAAACAACCTTAAAGGATAGTATCATTTCAAGGGAAAAAGATAGTGGAAGATTTACAAATGGATTCCCTTGCTAAGCTGTAAAATGTCTTGTATATTGTGGCAGAGCTATGGATGATTTTATTTGTGATGTATAATTAAGCTTGTATCTTCTATAAGATATAGTAATTTCCATACTTAGTCCTGCTAACTGAACTCAGTAATGAAGAATATGCTGCTACAGAGTATTATCTTTGATACCAGCTGTTAGAGAATTCACTTAAAACATCCTATTTGTTATTGGTGTTAAAAATCATTTGGGGTCTGTCTTTTCACATCCTTTCATATTTCTAAGCCAGAATGACCTCTTAGAGCTGGCAGACTTCATACTCACTGTGTGAGAAAGTAATTTGTAATCTTTGTTCTGAGTTCACTTAAGATATGAGAAATACTTGTAATTTTGGAATTAAGCTGTTAGGATACAGTTCTTCAGTCATATTATCATTGAAATTTATTATTTTAACCTTTAATTAGGAGAGTCACTGTTCTTGGCTGTCTGTGGCCTGTTTCCATTGCTATTCTTTCATCATGTGATTTAAATGTTTCTAAATCTTACAAATTATTTCAAAAGAAGACATGGAATAACTTTGTAGTTCGGTACTGTCCATTCTGCATGAAATCCAGCCCTTTCAACAGTGGCATACAGAGAGCACATGTGCAGTAAACATTTATTTGAATTAATAAATTGTTTTAGGGCACCTTGCAAAAGTAATGTTGTCAGTATTCAATCACTGAGCCTTCAGTACTGGTAGTTCAGCTAAACATTCAGACTTCATTTGAAGCCAGTAAACAGACAACTGTGCAATCCAGGGAGACCAATTTGTTAACTTTTCTATCCAATAGTAATTTACTTTTTTTTAAGAGAGAGAGGGGAGAGAGAGAAAGAGAGAGAGAGAGAGAATTTTTTTTAATATTTTTTTTTTTTTAGTTTTTGGTGGACACAATATCTTTATTTTATTTTTATGTGGTGTTCAGGATTGAACCCAGTGCCTCACGCATGCCAGGCAAGCACGTTACCACTTGAGCCACATCCCCAGCCAGTAATTTACTTCTACAATCATGTTTATGTAGAGTAAATGTCAAAAGAAAAGGTGTATTTGAAGCAGTTACATGAGTAAGTTTGCTACAGTGAAAGATTTTTGGTATGCTGATGGAAAAGGGACAATTTAAAATTTATATTATAAATTCAGGTTGCTATTTTTAAAGACAGTTTTATTGAAGTCTAATTGACATCCAATAAACTTCGTGTTTAAAGTGTATGATTTAATCAGTTCTGACACATGTGCACACCCAAGAAACCATTATCACAATAAGGAGAATGAACAGATCAATCACCACCCCAAATTTCTTTGTTCTTCTATCCTCAAGGTCCTCTGTCCCTTTCTCCAGGCAACCACCAACCTACTGATCTACTATTACTGTAGGTTAATTTGCTTATTCTAGGGTTTTATGTAAATGGAATTATAAAACATGTGTGTTCTCTCTCTCTCTCTCTCTCTCTCTCTCTCTCTCTCTCTCTCTCTGCCTCTCTCTGCTCTTTCCCTCAGTGTAATTATTTTGAGATTTGTCTCTGTTTCTGATTATATCAGTAGTTTGTTCCTTTAAGTGCTCAAAGTATTCTATTGCATGGATGTGCCTGTTCACCACTGACAGACATTTGGGTGTTTCCAGCATTTGGCTCTTAGAACTAAAACCCATCTGAACAACTGTATTACAGATCTTTGTGTGGATTTAGGCTTTCTTTTCTCTTTGTTAAATACCCAGAAGTGAAATGAGTAGATCATGTGCTAGGTGTATTTTTAATTTTTTAAACTGCCAAACTATATTCCAAGTTATTGTTTCCTTTTACATTCCTAACAGCAGTGAATGAGGAATCAGTTGCTCCAAGTCTCTATCTTAAATATTACAGTGGTAGTCTTTTAAAATTTTAGTCCTTTAAAAAATACATAGTATTACCTCAATGTGATTTTTAATTTTTTTTTTTAGTTGGATATATACACAATGCCTTTATTTTATTTATTTATATTTATACAGTTCTAAGGATTGAACCCAGTTACTTATATGTGCCAGGCAAGTGCTATGCCACTGAGTCACAACCCCAGCCTCTCATTGTGATTTTAATTTGCATTTTCCTATTGGCTGATTATGATATTGAGCATATTTTCATGTGCTTATTTGCCATTCCTTGGTAAAGTATTAAATCTTGTATGTTATTATTTATTGAGGTATTTGTTTTTCTTATTAAGTTTTAAGAGTTCTTTATATATTCTAGATACAAATTCTTTATTAGATTTATGATATTTTGTCCCAGTCTGTCATGTTTTACATTCCACTAGCAGTGTCTCTCAAAGAACAGATGTTCTTAATTTTGATGAAATTCAATTTATGAATTGTTCTTTAATGCACTTTTGGTATCATATCTAACAACTCTTTGCCTAACCCCAAGTCACAGAAGTTAGCTCCTGTTTCCTTGAGGAGGTTTATTGTTTTCGGTTTTACACTTAGGTATATGACCCATTTTGAGTTAATTTCTGTATGTGGTGCAAGGCAGCAGTCAAAATTCATAAGTTTTTGTATATGGGTATTTAGTTCTAGCACCATTTGTTAAAAATGAACATTGTCTCTTTGCTGAATTGCCTTTGTACCATTGCCAAAAATCAGTTTTTTTGTGTACATGGGTCTATTTTGGCCTCTATTTTGTATCATGATCTACTTGTTTATCTTTATATCAGTACCACATTGTCTGAATTACTTTACCTTTGTAATAGTGTTTTATTCCAGATTTTTTCTTTGCAACGTTTTTTGGACTGCTCTGGGTCCTTTGTATATGCATTGGAAGTTTATAATCAGCTTACCTGTTTATACAAAACAGCCTGCTGGGATTCTGAGATATTGAATCTATGAATCAACTTTGAGAGAACTGACTTTTTAACATCATTGAGTCTTCCAACAAATGAACATGTTATTTCTTCCCATTTTTTTAGATTTTCTTTAATTTATCACAGCAATCTTTTAAAGTAGAAGTTTTGCATATCCCTTTCAAATTTGTCTTAAATATTTGACATTTTTGGTGTTATTATAGTATGTTTAAAAAATTCAATATAAAATTTTTCATTATTAACATAGAACAGCAATTCAGTTTTGTATCTAGCTCTTGTATCATGCAGCTTCACCAAACTCACCTTCTAGCACTAGCTTTTTTGGGGGCATATTTCATCGGATTTTTCTATATAGATAATCTCATCATTTAAAAAATGATGAATGTCAATTTTTTCTTGCCTTATTAATCTAAGCAGAATCTCTGGTATATTGTTGGATAGAAATGATGGGAGTGGTCGTCCTTGTCTTGTTCCTTATATTAAAAGAAAAACATTCAATCTTTTTTTATTATGCGTGCTGTTAACTCTAGGGTTTTTTGTTTGTTTGTTTGTTTGTTTTTTTTTTCCCTTTGGATTCCTTTTATCAGAATGAGACTGTTCTATTCCTAAGGTTTTTATTGTTGTTGTTTTTGAACTAAGAATGGGTATTGGATTGTTATTATTTGTTTGCTAATATAATGATGTCCATTGTGTTTTGAATGGAAAACCAGCTTTGCAATATTAACATAAATCTCATTTAGTCATGAGGTATTATTAATTTTATATATTATTATAATTAATTCACTAAAATTTTGCTTGGGAATTGGATGTGTTGGCATACACTTATAATCCCAGCTACTCTGAGGCAGGAGGGTCACAAGTTCAAGGCTAGGCTGGGTAACTCAGTGAGATCCTGCATCAAAATAAAAAGGACTGAGGATGTGGCATTAGCCTAGCCACATTAGAGCATTAGCTTAGCATGTGTGAAGCTCTGGGTTCTATCTCTTTTTACAACCACCCACCCCCTCACAATTTTGTATAGGATTTTGCACCTGTGTTCATGAGGGGTATCCGAAACTCTTGTAATGTCATTATCTGCCTTTGATAGCAGGTTAATGCTGGGCTCAGAATAAGTTAAGAAGTATTTCCTCCTATTCAGTTTTCTTATAGAATTTGTATATTTTTTTCCCTACATGTTTATTGAAATTTTCCAGTGAAGCTATCTGGATCTGAAAAAAAAAATTTTAAGAGAAGATTTTCAAGCTACAAATTTTTTTAAATATAAACCTGTGACTATTCAATTCAGGTTTTCATTGTAGGTGAGTTTGGTGGTATCTTTCTAGAAAATTTGTTCTCTTCATTTAGGTTGATGGATTTATTGGCATATATCCTCTTCGTATCTCTACAAACTATGGTGATATCATCTTTTCTTTTCTGATTTTAGTAATATGTATATTCTCTCTTTTTTTTCTCATTAGCCCAACTGTAGGTTTCCAATTTTTTTTCTGTCTTCTCAAAGAACCAGTGGTTGTTTTTTTTGTTTTTTATTTTATTTTATTTTATTTTAGGGGGGTTGGTTGGAATCAAGACAGGGCCTTACACATGGTAAGCACACACTGTACTATTGAGTTATACCCCAGCCCAAGAACCAGCATTTAATTAGTTTATTTTTCTGTATTTTCTCTATTTTTTCTGTTGTTTATTTATTGATCTTTCTGCTCTTTCTTCATTACTTCTCTTTCTTATTTGCTCTCTACATGTAATTTAATTATTTCTTTTGCCATATTTTAAAATTTTTATACATAAAATGTGGTTCTTTGAAGATTGTGATTTAAATTGTTTCCTCCCTGAGACATAACGATATTGAGGCACAGAGAAGTGTGTAGCTCAGTGGTAGAGTGCTTTCCTCACACATGTGAGGCACTAGGTTTGATCCTTAGCACCACATAAAAATAAATAAATAAAGATTAAAAATAAATAAATATAGATTTTAAAAAAAAAGGAACTAGGAGAAACTAATGTCTGAGGTACCTTACTTTGTTGACATCTGTGGAAACATTTCTGAGAGCAAATCCTTAGTGTTACTTTTTTGTCACTTTCTTTTACTTTTTTGCAGTGGCAAGGATTGAACTCAGGGATGCTCTGCCACTGAATTACATCCCCAGCTTTTTTTATTTTGGGGCAGGGTCTCAGTTGCTGAAGTTGGCCTTGAACTTATGATTTTACTGCCTCTGTCTCCCAAGCAGCTGGGATTATAGGCTTGCACCTGTGTGCCCAGTTTTCCAGTGTTAGTTTTTTTTTTTTTTTAAGATGGACACAATATCTTTAATTTATTTATTTTTATGTGGTGCTAAGGACCTACACGAGAAGAACATGACTCTCTGAGGACTGGAAGGTAAATAAAATTTGGGATTTCAAAGTGGATTCCTGGAATTAGTGAAAATAGTAATTAAACCACATCTAATGAAAAAGTGGCATAGCACATTTGAAAGGAACCCTCTTTTATGATTTTTAGCTCAAGAATATGATGTCAATTAGATACTGCCTTTACCTTATTGAGAGATTTGCATCCCCATGGAACTTTATTTCTGGCAAGGGTGACACTGACGTAGCTCAGTGGTAGACTAGCTTTGTTTTCAACATGTAGTAATATAAATAAATAGGCCTAAAATGTTGACCCCATGCTTTATTTTCCAAGAAAATTCTGGCATAACTGGACAGGATATGTAACATTCCTTAACAAACTGTTATCTGCTGAAGAAATGCAGTTTCAAAATAATGTTTATAAGAGCAACTTAAGTGACCCTGAAGTGAAGAGTTTTGTGACCTTGCTATAGGCCAGATTCTGGAACTCAGAGAAATAAAGATAATTCTTACTAATCATAAAATCTGTGAGAGGTTATGCTTAAGAATTCAATTAGAAATGGTGAACATGAGCCTAATTAACCTAAAGTTGTCATGGCAGAGGATACTTGAGAGTTTGATGTTATCCTACTGTCAGTCCATAGTCAAGAAGTGTACCTGGTCAGGACTCTTTGGGATCTTTTTTTAGATCTTCAAAAAAACTGAAGTTCAAGAAAGTCATGCTATTATCTTTTAAAAGAGAACACACATTCTTCTGTCAGAGTGTCACCCTGTTCTTCCTTCACATCACTTCTAATAAACTCATTGCCTGCCACTCTTATTGATAAGTTTGGAAAGTTATGTCTTGATTGAAAAAAAAAGTTTGCATTTGAAGGGAGTGGTCTTCATTCTACCTCAATTTTTCAGAGTGTCCCAGCCCTGTATCACTAAAAGATCCTTGCCAGCTGAAGGGCTATCAGAGACTCCCTGGAGTGTCTTCACTTCATAGTTTATACTGCTCTCTAGAGGGAGAGACCCAGGGAATGATATTCACTAGATACTCCAAAAGAATTTAGACATGGTGAAGAGACCCAGGGAATGATATTCACTAGACACTCCAAAAGAATTTAGACATGGTGGCTCTTCAAACCTTTTGTTAAGCAGTTATGAAACCCACAAGTAGGACAATGTAGGAGGTTAGAATGAGGACACATCACACAGGAAAATCTTAAAGGAGGAATTTCAAATCAGATGTTCCTATACATCCTGTCTGACAGGGTCACAGTGTGGGGGATTCTGTGGCAGGGCTGCACAACCTGGAACCCAGAACCATGGGGAATGTTAAGTGTTTTGTTTATGATACTCATGAGATAGATAATAGGGCATACAATAATCAATAATAAAAGTCCATGTTGCCTGAGATTGCAGGAAAATTCCCAGAATGGGATTAAGAATATGTCCTGAGATGTATTTTAGTATCTTTGACAATACAAACAATAGTGTTTTTTTTAAGAAATTCACAGGGAAAAGATTGCAAATCAAGGTTCCTGAGAAAAGCTTAACAATTTACACTAAGCCCCTCATTCTAAAGCCACAACCTATGCAACATACATTCCCTTTACTAACAGAGCCTTCTTTGCCCTACACAGGAATTTATGATGAAAATAGGAAACACATAGTCAATACTAATAGCAAATGAGTTGAAGTGCAGAGCCTGATCTTTAATTAAAAATTATAAAGACATTAGAATTCATAATTTGATGAAGGACCAAAGAAACTCTTTAAAAATCAGTTAAATAGGCCATGTGAAAAAAGAAAATTACTTTGGAAAAACAGAATAATGTAAAATTTTATATAGGTATATTTTAGAGTCAGTTCAGAGGAGTAGGCTTTTAAGTAATAGGCTTTTACTGTTTTAAGTGTGTATTATTAGGACTTTAGTTTAGAAGCAAAAAAGCTTACCAATAATCATATGTGTGCTTTAAAGTTAAAAGTTAATAGGTCATGATACAGGTAGTCAAGTTGCATAGTCTAGTACTTAGTGATTGAAGTGAAAATGTAAAAGCTTAATCATGATTGGCAAAGGTTACAGGAACATATTTTAAACAATTTGTTCAATATCTTATGAAGTTAATATGTCAGAAAAGATTGCAACTCTTGAAAATTATGTAAATGAAAAAAGTTTTGGGCTTTGATGCTATTTTAACCACATGAATAAATACCTTTAAAAAGGGTAAAAAAAATAAACACCCCTCTATGGGCATCAGATCCTTCTGAAGGCTGCTTGTAATTTGCAACCTGTTATCCTGTCTCCTCTTTTTTTGCTGAGACCACATATCCTTCAGTATCCAATGTCATTCATACTCAGGACCCCTGGATTCCTGCTAGGGATGGACCCTGGCAATAATAATTAAAATTTTCTTCATTTAAATTTGAGGTTGACTCTGTTGATGGGCTATATTGAATTATAGAATATATATAGTCATAATGCCTGTGATTTGTGCTAATATTCTCATAGTATCCCATACCAAAGAAAAAACAGACATCATAATTCTATTATTATGCTCAAGGCAAAATTGCAAATGCTTTATTTTTTAATTCCTTATACTCTAGGTTCTGGAATACTGAGAGATCTAGAGACCTGGCACCATTCACCTCTTGTTTATTTTATTAAGCTAGAAACTTTAAAATTTTATTTTTGCCCCAGTTTTTGTAGGGGAGTAGGGACAGTGCTGCCTCAGGGAATTACTTATGAGTTGAAGTCTCAAGCTCTTTTCTCATAAGGCCAGAGAACAGAAATATTAAATAAAAATTTAAAGTAATTGTGATATTTAATTTTTATATGCATGCACTTCTGTCTGTACTAGATCTAAATATTGGGATGAAACTCTGTCATGAAATAATTTTATCCTGAGGCACTTAATGCAATTCACAGCAAAAAAATAAAAATAAAAGTAAATAAAATAAAAAGATTCCAAGGCTGTGGAGCAGTCCTCTAATATTGTAATATCAGTTACTTGAAAAGCCATCAGAGGAGAATTTGTGACCCTTCCCCAGGACTCTGTGTATGTTTCTATCAATTCATCAATCCATTCATCTGTGGTCCTGGGACGCTGTAGTGAATAATACCCATGGGTCTGATCTTCAGTATTTTTTTTTCTACTGGCAATTGAACTCAGGGGCACATTACCACTGAGACCACATTCACAGCCCCATTTCTATTTTATTTAAACACATAATCTTAGTGAGGTTCTTAGTGCCTCGCCATTGCTGAGGCTGGCTTTGAACTAACTGTCCTCTTGCCTCACCCTCTCCAGTTGCTTGGATTATAGGCATGCACCCCTGCATGCGGTAGATCCCCAGTGTTTGAGAAATAAAACAGCAGACAAAAACCTGTCTTTGTGTCCTTATTTGATTGTGATCTGGATGAAATTTACTATTACTCAACAGTAGGCCTACTGAATTAGGCAGTCACTGTAGATAGGTAAATTGAGTCAGGATGAATCTAGGAGGCCAATTTTGAGTGAATCTGGGAAGTTGGAGACTGTCCCCTGAGGGATATTATCTAGAAACTGCCCCGCTTCAACCTGTTACCAAGGTAACCTGTCTCAGGAATTTCCCCTCCCTACAGGGAGCTATAAGATTGTAAATGTGTCCTTGTCTACTCCATCCTGCCATTCCCCCTTCAGCCCACCGGTTTTCTATTCCTTTTGTTTTTGGAGCCTGCTATTCATTGAATCCATTTCTCTGCTTCCAGGTTTCTGTGCTACACTGGAGCTGAAAAAAAATATATATATGGGGAACACTAAGCATCTTGAAAGCCAGGAAATGGTAAGTGTGTGTTCTTATTTTGAGACTGGGTAGGGAGGCTGTTTGAAGCCAGTGGGATTTGCAATGATGGCTGGAAACTCCTCATAATTGTCACCAGAGTCTGGTGGCTAGAGGGTCTCTTTTGGCAGCTCAGACTTCAGTTTTCTCTAACTAGTCTAGTGAAGCATAGATCAGTATTTGAGACCTCAAGTGTTTTGTTCCATAATTGAATGGTGTTTTCAGGGCCTTCATGAATTCCTATGTGGGCATCTGTGTGGCATTAGCTCAGCATGTCCCTAGATTTTGTGATGAAGTCTGGGATAATCATCAGAAGAGGACCCCAACTTCATCCATTGTGTTCCTGTGTGAGAGAAGCTGTGGTGTTTTTCAGGACCCCTGTTCTTATTCCTCCTGTTTATTGTTGTTGTTTATATGTTTGTTTATTTTGGACCAGGAATTATTCCCAGGGATGTTTATCTACTGACCCACATTCTCAACCTCTTTTTATATTTTTATGCAGAGATAGGGACTCACTGAGTTTCTTAGAACCTCACTAAGTTGCTCAAGCTGGTTTTGAACTCAACATCCTCATGCCTCCTGAGCTTTCTATATGCAGACTAAGAAGTATCTAAAATCCAGAATGGCTATCTGATAGTTTAGCTATTTATAGGTCTGAGATTAAATCTCAAATTTCCAGCTCTCTTCACATTCTCAAAGGCAGGGTTCCCTGCTCACCTTGATTGAGAAAAAAATAAAATAAAATAGATAGTAAAATGACCAGGCAGTGGCATAATGGACATCTTATTTAACCACACCTGGAGGATAATGGATAGATATGTTAATGAGCACCATTAAGGCCTATTCAAATTAAAAATCACTTGAGACTCACTTGTGGGAATACATCCAACCAAATTCTTTGTCCTTGGGGTGCAGCCAGTTGGAAGTCACTGGAAGAAGGATGGGTTACAGAAAGGACAATCAAGAACCCAGTTGGTAATAAGAATGCCTTTTTCAATACTTATGTAAAATAGATTTTCCCCATGCTCTGCCAAAAACCAGAAATAAACTTTGAAGCTGACACCAAAAAGAAAAAAAAGGGGGGGGGGGTTCTTCTGCTTTCATGCCCTCTACCACATTGTGGGAGTTATATTTCTTCTTGCTAAAATAAATCCTATTATTTTACTATTACCTCCCCTGCGTGTCCATAGATTTGATTCTTCAAAACTTGTGAGACAAGATCCCAGAGAAAATTGGTTAAATGGGAAATTTACTTTTATCTCAAAACTTCAGTTTCAACATAATTATTTTTTCCCATGTTTTGTTTTAAAGGGATGCCTTATTTGTAATATTTTCTCTAAGAACTGGAGGGCAGTTTTAAAAGATTTTGATTTATCTTTATGAGCCTTTCACATAAGAAAAAAGCAGGGAAAATTAGATGACATTAAAAATAATGACTTTTTTTCTAAATAAAATAATGTAGTCCATGTGTCCCAGTTTCCAGGGTTCAAAATTGTGACATATGCAGTCAAGGAGAGAAATAAAATGTGTCCCCATGCTTCTACCCTTTCAATGCTTTATTCACTCAAATTGCACTCTATAGGTTCTTACTCAAGAAAATAACAATCCTGCATGCTAGGCACTGCAATAAACAATCCATTCACAGCAAAAAAATAGGTTGATTAATTTACTGCTAACAATCCTAGATTAATTCTAAACACTGAAAAACTCACCTAATCAAGACAGGCTATTGACAGACATTTCCTCTGTGTGCTAAGTTTAAATGTCAGATCAAAAGTTTTAAGCCTTAAGCTTTTAGTCCAGCAGATGCACACTCACTCAGACGATGGTGACCAGGTCCAGAACCAAGGCAGGCTTCTCCTGGCTTGGAGTGGACAACAGGTTGAGGAAAGAACCTATGGAGAAGTTGTGGCTTTCACCAAAGTTCAGATGAAGTGGTAGAGTTTGAGAGATGAGAAATTCATGCAGAGGATCAGAAGAACAATGAGAAGTGATGGGATGTCAGGTCCTCTTCAGGCTCTTCAGCTTGAGTGCATGCTAGTTTCTGCTGGCTAAATCCCCACTCATTAGCTCTATTATTTATACTAAATTTGGGGGCTTTTAACCTCTCTTTCAATTCTTATTAGCTATCATGGGATTTCTCCATGACATCATTTATCCTGGGGTCAGAAACTTCTGGTCTTGTGGTCTCCACTCTGATTTTCTTGTCTTTCTCTCTTATCAGGCAAGTGTAGCCTGCCAGATATTTCACTCTGTTTATAAAGTTAAGGGGAAGTAACTTTTTTTAGGCCATACTGGAGTATTCTGTGTGTGTGCCTGGTGCCACTGCATTTTTAAAACTGGAGTTTTTAAAATGGAGTTGTTTAAGCTCAGGGCTAAGGCCATCCTCACGGTCCCAATTAAAGACTTTTTAAAAATGTAATGGGACCTTAGTTGATGTTTTTCCCTCAATATATGTAAGACCACTTTATTAAAATGACCTGTAGAAGCATTCCAAACATTTCCAGGAAACATCTTTGTCCTAGTGTGGAGGAAAATAAAGATGGGACTGGACTTGATTTAAACTATAAGGAAGTTTAATCATAAAGACTAGAGTACATAGTGAATCTGAACATAAAAAGCCATGTGAGAAACCTGGTACATTAAAAAAATAGTTATCAAGGGACTTTTATTTTACTTACTGATATGTGGATCTGAGGATGAACCCAGTGCCTCACCCATGCTAGGCAAGCATTCTTTTACTGAGCTAAAACTCCAGCCCTAATTTTGTACATTTTTAATAACCTGTTTTACATAGACATTAACGAGTAGCCTTGATACTTTTTCAATATCTGTTTGGATTGAATTAATAACCCAGAAATCAGTGAAGCAAAGAATCTAATTTTATCTCCAACTGTGGTTTCAGATATCACAGTGTCTGAGTTAAGATTCCCCTTTGAAGAACTTAACTGTGTGTTGTGTTCTCATTACAATGTTCCATATTTGCCCAGTCCTTAGTTTTAGAACAGTCTGACATAAGGTGTCCACTGTTATCAATGTCTCTAACCCTATTTAGAAAATATCATTATCTGAGTCTTGTCTTCTAGAGATCAGTTTGAACTGTAAGTGTGTAGCATCTAAGGGGAGTAGTTCAATGCTGTGAAGCTGGAAGAAATCTTTTGATATTTTTTTCATCTAAAAGGATGTTTTTTGGAGAGGTGCATACCAGGAATTAAACTCAGAGGCACTCCATGACATAGGCTCATCCCCAGCCCTATTTTACATTTTCTTTGGAAAGAGTTGCTTAGTGCATTACCATTGCTGAGGCTGCTTTGAACTCTCCATCCTCTGCCTCAAACTCCCAAGCCTCTGGGATTAGAGGCATTTCCCACCATGCCTGACTGGCATTTCATTTTTTTTATTAGATACTATGAATAAAGCTACAATAAAAATGGAATTGCTGTTATTTATTTGAGAAAAGTTTTCCAATTCATTTAGAAATATTATTACTAGATTGTATGGCACTTTTTAGCCAGATTTATCATTATTATTTTTATTTTTGAGTCACTATAGATTAACCCATGGGCACTTTTTCACTGTGCTATACACCAACCTGTACCCCTTTTTTGAGACAGCATCTCACCCATTTGGTTACAACCTTGCCAAATTGCTGAGACTGGTCTTGAATCTTGAGATTCTCCCTTCTTATACTCCTGAGCCACTGGAGCATGGGCATGTGCAGCCTTGCTTTGCTACCCAAAATTATTATTAGTGAATTATATGTCATTTTTATCTTGAGCTTTGGAAGAACCTTAACACTTTTTTAAAAAAATATATTTATTAATTTTTAAATTTTCACTAATATTTTTACATCTATATGTATACTGGCATAATTATAATATTTCAGAAATTGTACACCTTAGTTTGTTTGGCACTGGGAGATAAATCCAGGAGTTCTAACCACAGAGCCACATCCCCAGTCCTTTTTATGTTTTATTTTGAGACAATTTGGAGAAAACAGGAGCCACTTAAGTGAAACTAAAAATGTATCTGATCCCAAGAAAGCAATTTTTTCAATCTACAGCATTTATTTTATTTTGAATATACCTCCTCTTTTCACCTATTTTTTCTGGTTTCAACAGCATGGACAAACATATCTGTAGCCTTATGCTATCATATAACTACATATTATCAGGATCAGAAACACAGTATTTTATATAGGCTTTGCTACTGTTTGAGGAATATCATATATATTAAATAAACACTTTACATGAAAAATAATAGCAATTTATATTCTTTCTCTAATTCAAGAGAAATTGTTTCTTGTCCTCATCAATACTGTGTAATTTTTTTTTTGGCATCAGATGTTCACTTGCATTTTTATAATTTGTTAAGGTGTTAAGAGGTTTTAATTTTTGAACATTTCTCCTACCATAAGTGTCATTTTCTTTTTTATTAAATATTCTTAACTTTTATGTGAGCTCATAAGTTCTCCCACTTCTCTTTATACCTTTTCTTAAAATTATGTTATTATTTAGTTGTGGCTGGACATAATACCCTTATGTTATTTATTTATTGCTATGTGGTGTTGAGGATGGAACCAAGGGCCTCACATTTGCCAGGTGAGTAATCTGCTACTGATCCAGAACTTCAGCCCATCATTGTACCACTTAATAAAAAAAAGTTTATTTCTTAATGTTGCTCAATTTATAATTTTTTAACATATTTATGTAACTTTCTGAAAATAAATAACTGCTCTGTTTTGTGATTCTTGAGATTTAAACCAAAGTTGCCATTACACTCATCAACATCCCCAGGCATTTTTTAAAAGTCTTATATAGAGACAGGTTGTTGGCAAGTGGCCAAGCTAACCTTGAAATTTTAACCTTTCTGCCTTAGTCTTCCGAATAGATGACATTAGAGGCAAGTACTATGACATTTTCAATATAAATCACTTTTATTCATGCTGGGTATTTAATGCAGGGACAACTGACAAATGAATCACATTCCCAGGATTATTTTATATATTATCTAGTGACAGGGTCTCACTGAGCTTTTTAGTGACTCTTTTTATTGTGGCTGGCATTTAACTCACAATCCTCCTACCTCAGTCTTCAGAGTTTTGAATTGGAGGCATGCGCCACCACATCTATCATAAATTCCTTGTCATAGTAACTTTTGACAGATATAGATGGGTTATTGAATCTAGGGGTGGTATACCCTTAAGTCACAGCCATATACCCAGGCCATTCAATATTTTATTTTGAGACAGAAACTTCCTCATGGTGGTCATGGCCTTCCTGTGTTGACAAGGCTTTCTTTGAAATTTTGGTTCTTCAGCCTCTACCTCCCAAGTCATTGAGATTATTTGTGTAATACCACCCACAGCTCTATTTTATTTTTATATTGAAGTATATAATACTTCTGAAAATGAGTTTCTTCTGGTATTAAGAAAGTGTATAATATAGTTTTCCCCAAAAATAATTTCTTGACCCAATGACTTTTTGGAAAGAATGTCATATTTCTATTTGTGCAAAGCACTTCAAACTTTCTCTAAATTTCAAGTTTCTTGTTGTTTGTTTTGTTTTATTTTCTTTTTCTTAATAAAGGTTCTCTGTTACTTACATCTATTTATTCATATTATTATAAGGTACGTAATTATTTCTATAAGTTCATATTGTACAACAATGTGTGTTAAAATTCATCTGTTGTTCAGTGATGTACTTCAAGTAAATATAATATGTAGCCTGAACATTTGGCAATAAAAAATTCTAGATGTCAGTATTCACTATGACATATAAAAAATAAATAAAATAAATTTTTAAAAAAAGTTAAAAAAAATTAAATTTCATTTCTTGCAATGTATACCTATTATTAAATGAGGCATATTTGGTACAGGTACATATATATTACTATTATATACAATTAATATTTTATTGCTACATCTCAAATTAATCATATCTCTTTCAATTTAATTTGTCTTCTGGAAACACCCATACATTACACTCTATGCAGATGTACATTTTTTTGTGGTGAGAAAATTTTGCTTTTGCTTAGTATGTTCTGCCCTTTACTCTCCTTTTTATGAAATTGTCATTTCAAAATTATACATTTTCCTGAATTTTAGACCTTTTAACTAGTGAAGTCTGTAGATTTTCTTTTTATCCTCAGCTTTAGGTGCTTCCCACTATATAAAGTTCTAATGTTCTGTAATTGACCTCTAATATTCTGTAAAATTTACCCCCAATTCTTAGCACTCTGGACTATTGATGTCTGAATAAAAAAATCTCAAA
The DNA here is from genome assembly GCF_052094955.1 of Ictidomys tridecemlineatus. Lineage (NCBI taxonomy): Eukaryota > Metazoa > Chordata > Mammalia > Rodentia > Sciuridae > Ictidomys > Ictidomys tridecemlineatus. Next base: position 30,008,144 of record NC_135492.1, read on the forward strand.
ATTATTTATGCAAAAAGCAGGAAATGGATGGATCAGAATGTAAGACTGGTGGATGCTAAGTATGTAGGTGACATTGTTGTTTTTTTTTTAAGTATTGGTGGAGGGGCTGGGCTTAGCTCCAGATTTCTGACCTAGTACATAAGAGGCCCTGTGTTTGATCATCAGCACCACATAAAAATAAATAAATAAAATAAAGATATTGTGTCCAACTACAACTGAAAATAAACACATTAAAATTGTGGAATATATGGGGGTAGGAAGGAAAAGATAATGAAAAAAAAACTTGAGCAGCAGAAGGGTTCAGATGCAACAAGTCTACAATGGCATCATGAGGTTAGAGGGGTAGTGTTCTTGGAAGCAGAAATAAAATTTGGGAAGAAACAAAAAGGTAACTCTTGCACTATTCCCAAGTGAGAGAGCCAGTTGAGTGGGTTCTGTTTTTAACTCTTCCCATCTATAAGTGGAATTTACAATTCATGAGGTATGTCTCAGCAAGTAATAGAACACCATATCGAAGTACCTTTACACTTTTTCAAGGCTACAAGCTCTCTTTTACAATTGCAGTCACATTACATCTTTGTACTTTTAAATTATTCATTCATTCATTAAATTATTTTTTCTTTATTTACTCACTTTTTCTTGTCATTGTTTTTATATTACTAGTGATTATATAATGGCATAAATATCCCGAATGTTAACTTCTCTAATATTGGTTTATGTGTTTAGGTATATACTTATTATTTGAACAATTTCCCCCTTGCCAAGCCTGATTAATATTAGATCTTAATCTTGTTTTATAAATACTTGATAAAAACACATTATTTTAAACAGCTTAAGGATCTATCTCCTGAGCATGATTCCAATCACAAACTAAAGTGGGCATCTGGGTCAATTAAAAGCTGTGTCAAATATTTTCTTTGTTCCTATTTACACCTTAAAATAGGACTCCTCTCTCACTTGTATATGTTTGAGAACATACTAATTTTTGAATGTAGCATTTAATAAATATAGATGAGTTTTCATCAACAAACCCACTATTGTTTTTAAATTGTTTAAATCTTTGACACTGAAAGTTTCACTGATTACCCCCCCATCTCTCTCTCTCTCTCTTTCATACTACAGATTGAACCCAGGAATGCTTTTCTTCTAAGAAACATCCTCAGCCCTTTATAAAATATTTTATATAGAAAAGGGGTTTTGTGGAGTTTCTTAGAGACTCACTAAGTTGCTGAGGATGGCTGGCTTTGAACTAGTGATCTTTCACCACAACCTCAGAAGACTCCAGAATTACAAGCATGCACAACTGCACACAGCTTTTGATACTCTCTTTAAAATAATCAGTCACAACTCTAATAATTGAAATTGCATTTACTTCACTCTTTTCTAATGCAGTAATATATTACCATCTAAAATATTTTTTGAAACAAATTTATTAGATGACTACTATTTTATTCCCAGAATTTATTCTGTTACCTTTTTAGGATTGATAAATGGTCTTCTTCCTCTTCTTTCTTCTTCTTAGATATGTGTGGTCTCTTGTTATCAAATGGGTCTATGATAAGTGTGTTGAAAATTATGATTCTAAACCTATCAAGAATCCCAACATTTCCAAGAGTATTGAGAGCAGAAAAAGAACAATATTCATAACTAATGAATCACTTTCAGTGGAAGCATAGTACCAGTGTCCAAGGTGGAATGCAATCAAGATGCTTCAGTGGTAAGGTGGTGTCAGAACACCACCCTAGGGATTTGGGGACCTCCAAAGCCCCATGTCCATATTAGAATCTTTTATTCACCTTTTAAATACAGTTATTGCTGCTTGCATACAAAATAAAACACTATATATAAGAAAGGTGAATGAGAATTAAATCCTCTGGAGACACCAAGATTGATCTTTAATTCTAGCAGATAATTAGTAAAATAAGAAAGACCTTGCAATAGCCCCATCTTTCCCAACTACATGGAATAGAACATTTAGATGTACTGAACTGAAGTGACAAAAATGCATTTCATGGAGGTGGTATCAAAGAAATTTCAATGGCAGAATCCTGGAAATGTTAGATAAAAATATACACATACAGTTATACAGAGAAAAAGATAAATGATAAGCTCATAAATGCAAGGGTAAATTCAGTGTACATGAGTTGTATATACAAGGTAATGATAACACTTAAAAGATGAAGAAAGTAGTAATTGAGGTGATTCAGAACTCTATAATTGTGGGGAATAATAATAAAAATTTAATAAAAATAGATACTGTTATATCCCTTTGGGTATTCCTCTTTCCTCTGCTTTTCATCTGAATTTGATTCTCTCAAATAAGCTTAGGTGGGTAAAGTGCTTTCTGAATTTTTGTTTTCTTTTGTTTTCAGGATTTTGTAAGCTAAGTCTTGTAATGCCCAGTCCTGAACTCACTTTTGCTGCTTTTTTTTACAACTTATTCTCATCTTCAGAGGCACAAACCCACTTCACTCATTTTGTTCAATGAACTGACTTTTTTATATCTTTGCACACAATGTTTGGAATAGTCAGTCTATAGGAGGGTTTTCCATATCATATAATATGGTTCTCAGACCCTGTGGGAATTGAGGGTAGTTCCCTGCTGTTTAACTATCATCTTCCCTGTGAGAAGGCTTATCTATCTACTGTAATCCACCAACTCAGAAGAGAAGTATTTGTGGTCACAAGCTAAAGAACACTAGAAGCTATAAGATTTGAGAAAATGCAAGGAATAATTTTCTCTTAGACTTTTATAGGAAGTATGGCTATTTCATCAATTTGATAAAAATTTATATATTCACAGTCATTAACACTGTGAAAGTCTTGTATTTAAATAATCCATAATTGTAAGTAATAATTTCTGGTTATTTCATTCCAATAAGTGACTTAATTTTCTTAGCCATATTAAAAATCAGAAATTACTGAAAATCAAATCTATGTATTCAAATTTTCATCATGATAATATGATCAGAATTAAGTAGGAATTAAGAGAACATTGAACAAAGTTGCTATAAAATATGATTGAAACTTCCCTGCCTTTTCTGAGTGTAAGAAGCAGGTTGATAAAGCAACATTAAATTTCTGAATAGTATGTAAGTTTATTTGTGATTCATTTTTCAGTACTAGTTTCCAGTGCTGAGGATATAGCTCAGTAGGTAGAGTGCTTGCCTTGCATGCATAAGGCCCTGGGTTCAATCCCTAGCACACACACACACACACACACACACACACATAGTGCACTCACCTGGCATCTGTGGGGTGCTGGGTTTGATCCTCAGCACCACATCAAAAAAATAAAATAAAGATGTTGTGTCCTCTGAAAACTGAAAAATAAATATTAAAAAATTCTCTCTCTCTCTCTCTCTCTCTCTCTCTCTCTCTCTCTCTCTCTCTCTCTCTCAAAAATAAATAAATAAATGAAGGTATCATTTAACTTTGAAAATAAACAACCATATTTCTGTCTCTTAATGTTATTATTATTTTCATTCTTCATGATTAAAAAAAGGTGTGTCATACTACTCAGACACATTCACAGCCATTTCTAAAGTTTATTTTGAGTAAGGATCTCACTAAGATGATTAAGCTGATCTTAATTTTGCAATATTTCTTTCTTTTTCTTCCAAGTAGCTGGTATTACAGTCACCAACCATTAAGTACACTGTATAAATTTCTTTCTTGTAAAAACTTTGGCATATTTTATATTTTTCTTTTATATTAAGGTGTATTTTACCAGTGAATGATTTATTAAGTAATAACAGGAAATGATACAATGGCATCTTTTGTTATGTAGATACTCCATTGTTTAAGCAGATTTTTTGGAAAGTTTATTCTTTTTTTTTTCTCCTTCATGGTAGTTCTATTTCTGTGTTATATTATTGTCTAAGTGGCCAGAGTCTTCTTAAGTATTCTGTCTTTAGTTCCACAGGGCTAATAACTCACCTCATCATGATATCTATATTGATTGCTATAATGTTAAATCCAATAGTCATATGTAGCACAATGTTTTCATTAATGATGGAATTTATGTACTCTAATGGCTAAATTATAACCTAGTTGTGTAGTGGTATATAGCATGTAGAATTATGTTAGTACCCTGCATCATTAGTAAAATAACAGAATCCCCTTATGGTGTGTTTCCTATAATGTATCCACATAATTAAATGAGGCATCATTATACATACCATACATTTTACAAGTATATAATATATAAATAATATAAAAATTTTACTTATAAAATTTACCAGAGCTCTTTTAATTTTACTTGTGTTCTCAATGCAACATTTGGAATTACTGATAATTTCTATGCTATATTCACTGTTAATATGTTCAAGTATTACTCCTTTGTTAGTATTTTCCCTATACTCTCTACCTATAAAAATTCCCTTTCTCAAAATATTGAGACTGATATTTAGTGAATGAATTCTTACTTTAATTTTGAATTAGTCATTTAATAGTGTAATTTCTAGTAGCCTAATTTTTTAGTCTCCCTTATGCTCTTCCCCACCAACTTTTATGAAATTAATTTGATTATATTTAAAAATGCAAATACTTGATCAGCATCACACTCTACTGATTAATGAATTATTACAAGAGGAACATACTATATGACTACTATTTCTATTAAGAAATAGAACATTAATGATGCTACAGAGAACAGCTTCATGTCCTCTTGCTTTCACTATACACTCCAGTCACCCTAGTGGTAACTTCAACTTTTTTGTTTCAACTAGTTATTTTAAAGTATTATTCTTTAAACAAACAAACAAACAAACAAAAAACAAGTGGGACCATTTATTTATTTTATTAATTGTACAAGAAATGAGTAAAATATGTATCTATTTGTGTAGGAAACAAAATCTTACACCAATTATGCCTGAAGCTTTTTTGGTGGAGCAAATATGAGGGTGATTCAGGAGTCATAAAAAAGAGGGGTAGCTCAAAATGTCAGGGATGGAGCATTAAGTGTTCAATTATGAGAAGTTACCTGAGTTTAAGGATTGGTGGGATGGTTTGAAGAAAATGAAAAAAAAAAGATTAGGTATGAGTTACTGAAGACAATCTGAGGGAGCTCAGACAGAACAGGTTCAGAAGTAGAGGACCAGCAGTTTTAAGTTGGATGAGCAGTGCCTGGAGAGGGATAAATTCGAAGTCTTGAAAGAAAATGAGAGTGACATTTCTGGTAAAGCTCTAAGAGCAGGAAGCCAGGTGTGTGGAATACTTGATTGATTACAGCATTATGGTTTTTAGGAATGTCCAAATATGAGGCCACTGTGGTAAGTATCTGGCTGCCAAAATATTCCCTGTCTTTTTCCCCATGGGATCAAACTCTTTTCTCATCTAATACACAGTTAGCAGTTTCTTCATCCTCCTTAGATTCATTCATTTAGTCAGTGGAAGATGGTGGCAGAAGCACTGTATTTTCATGATGAAAACAGCAGTGACAGCAACCTGTTGGAAAATTCAGAATATTTTATTGTCCAAGAGTAGAACTGATGACTCATTGAGGTATACCTATGTAGGCAGTATAAAATCAATTTTCCACAAGGCTTGTAATTTCAGTCATTTTTTTTTTTTTTGCCATTCTATTTCATGTTCTCCTTCCTGATTGATATGCAATAGTAAATTTGCTTTTTTTGTAAACTTGTTTAAATAGTCATGATTTATACTCCTTTTTGTAAATTTACATAATGGTTTAATATTTCCTCTTTAATTAAGTGAATTTAGAAATATTTTGACTGAAACATACTCTTTTGGTATGCCTTCTTTTCCTCACAAATATAAACCACTTTCATTCTGTCATCAACTTTTTGCTACATATGTACTTTGTAAGTATTTTCTCTCACTTTATATTTTAGCTTGGATACCTGAGTGTTCCTCATCTACAGTATTAAAAATTGGCCTTCACATACATAAATCCATGAAAATAAACAGGAAAGGGTCTTAAAAATTGAGTAATATAGGTCACTTATATAGTTTCTCTTTTCACAGTATTCAAATAAGTACCATGCACATTCATTGTAAGAGGATGACCAAGGACAGGCAGAAAGTATAAATAGAGTATTAGTTGGAATAATCCAAAGCTCCATGTAATTGAAAGGGTTTACAGGGTTTCAAGAAAAAAATAAGACTTCCACTCTGTACACAGCTCTGTCCTCTGCTCTGCATCTGGAGACAATGTATTATGTCATAATTTAATCTATCATAGTCAATTTTGTGCATAATTAACCTGTCTTGCTATGTTCTCATGGATAAATGTCCCCTCTCTTCCTTCATCCACTGTGCATGAAATTTTATTTTTTGTGATTCTGTCAAATACTCTGTGCAAGAATAAAAATAAGCTCAATGGAGGATCTAACATCTACGTTGCTATAATTCTCAGATTCTATGAGGCTTGAATGTTGTAACTTGTTATGACAGCACCATTCCCTCTTGCGCTCTCTCTCTCTCTCTCTCTCTCTCTCTCTCTCTCTCTCTCTCTCTCCCCCTCTCTCTCTCTCTCTGTGTGTGTGTGTGTGTGTGTGTGTATAGTCTCTCTTTATTCTTTTGAAGGCTGTATTAGTACTATAAGAAGGGAAACATTTGTAACCACAGAAAAAATACTAATAGCCATTAAAAGCAGTAATGATTTTCTTCCAGAGTTTCTGAAGGAGTGTGTCTTTGCTAAAATTTGTTATTAATCCTCTATCCTGATAATAAAAACATCCATAACTATAAAAGAATGAGTTTCTATTATTTTAAGCTGTTATATTTGTGATTATTTCCTTTAGTAGCAATAGGAATCTAGGAATTTTTTGCAAGTTTAATTGACAATGTAACCAAACTGAATCCTCCTAAAGTGGTAGGTATCAAATATAAATACTGGTTTTCCAGGTTGTTTATATATATTTGCAAGTTTAATTGAAAGCTGCCTAGCATATTTTCAGAAACAGAATGAGCTTGGTAAGGCAAATTCTTCAGTATTTCATTTATTTATTTATTTAAAATCTTAGCTGCTGTTTACTGCAGATGTTACTCTATCTTTTATATAACTTCTCATTACTTATTCTTTATAAAATATTTTGTTCAAAAATACTTTTTAATATATTTTATTTTTGCAGTTTTCAAAAGTGTAGGGATGATTGTGACAAACTTTCTGAAAATGTTTTTATTTTTAAAAATTGGAGGAATTCTTTATTGCTTCTCTCATCTACTTAATTGAGAACAGAAAATTTACAGGTTCATGTTTCTTTCACTTCTTTCACTGAGTGGATGTATTTGTTTCTCTTTGGTGGTCTTGTGTTTTTTTTTTGTTTGTTTGTTTTGTTTTGTTTTGTTTTGTTTCTGAATTGTAGATTTTTGAGATTCGAACCAACGTTTTTAATATGGTAAAAGTAAGGTATATACCAAGTAGCTTACTTGTGTCTCTTGCTATTTAATTTTGTTTTTTCCCAAAATGAGTTACAACAGAGCTAAAAAAGTAGATATTTTCAAGGTCACCATAAATGAAGTGTGTAAAAATAGAAAAAAAAATTAGACAAAATGGAAAAGTCAACAAAACATATGCACTTGGGCTTCTGACTAATTTGGTAGATTTCTCGCTGAATGTTATCTAAAGTGTGCTGTCATTGTGTACATAAAAATTTGAGAGTGAAGACTTAAATTCAGAATGGTCACATAGAAGTGTTTTTCATCTCTAATGTGTGTTAGAGTTTTTACCAGGGGTATTAAAGAATCTCTATACTCCTTATTGGGTAGTGTTTAGTGACTTTGAAATCGTTTATGAATTCACTTTCCTGAAAACTTTAAAATGCTGAGAAAAAGTATCTTGTAAAACATAAAACAATCATTATAAAAGTTCTGTTGTTTAAATGGTATCTCAACCTATAAATACTGATATTAAAAATCTATACTTAGAAATATGTGCACATAGCAAAGAAAATTTACCAAAAACTACATACCTATTAATATTGCAGCCAAAATGTCACTAATAACATTTTATAATTTCTCAGTATTATCTATTAAATTCTGTATGTGGTGCATTATTGTCAAAGTTTTACCACACTGCCTAAATTTTGTAATATATTAGAAATCTTCTCTCTTTTTTTTTTTTTTTTGGTACCATTGATTGAACCTAGGTACACTTAAGCACTGAGACGAATCCTGTGCTCCCATGCCCTTTTTATATTTTTATTAGAGACAGTGTTTTGCTGAGTGACTTAGAGCCTTGCTAAGTAGCAGAGGCACTATTTGTCCTTATGATCGTACTGCATCATCCACCCAAGTCACTGGAAGTATAGGTGTGTACCACCATGGCTAACATATATTAGCAACATTAAGATTGACACTTGTTTCTCTTTGTTTTTAATAACCTATGGTTATTTTGTACAAAAATTATGCAATGTATTTTGGGATGTATAATGTGTACATAAACATTTATAGTACTTGCACAAAGTGTACGAGAAAATAAATAGTCTGTGGTAAGGTTTTTATTTTGTATTTAGTAAACTCATATAATATTGGCTCTAAGTAAATTGAAATGATAAGATGGGAGTTATAATTTTCTTAGCAACCAGTAAAAATAAAATATAGTGTCATTGAAATACTAGGAAAGAATAAGCTGAGTGGAATAATTATTTGTTTAAAATTATTGATGGCCCCACTCATCCTAATTGTCCAAAATAAGAAATAACTCAAATATTCTTGAATGTTGAAATGAACAAATTGTAGTGCATCTATAAAATACAAAAGCAGTCACCAATAAAAAGGAACACTTTACTAATGCACACATGATTATTGACTCTTACAGCAGCTGTATTTAAATTATATTGCATTATGACAGGCAAAATAAAATTATAGTTTTTATAATACATTACAGTAACATTATTCTGGGGAAAACAAAGTTGCATGTAAAAGAAATTTTTTTTGGGGGGGGAGCAATGATGTAAATACTTTGTGCTTAAAAGCAGTGAAGGTTTTTAACATTCTAATTTGTTAAAACTGTATAATGTATTTCTATGACATTCAAGATTTGTACATATGACCTCACTGAAAAATAAATATACAAGGAGGATGGCTGGCCTATGTTGTGAAATGGGTAGAAGCATAAAAAAATAAAAATGGCATACAATACACAGGTATTAAATCTGGGTAACTGGTAAAATATTTACTTTTTTAAGATGCATTTTACATTTATGTAATAAGACATTCCCATGCTAGTTATTAAGAACCTTTTTTCTCTTTGGGATAGTAGATGAAAAAACTTATTTAGACTTTACTGAGCAAGGCTGATACAAAATGTGTTTACTTTTGAGTAACTTCTGAATCTTTTCATAAATGCTTTATGTGGTTTTATATGTGCATCATACTTTAATGAAAATTTTAAAAGTTATGTTTCTGAAATAATTATGTTTCTCAGAATACTAGTAACAATTTATGATTTGGTATAAATCTCAAATTGGTTTTCTTTCTATTTAATATTTTATCATTCTCAAGCATTTATTCATGTTCTAACACTTGGACATAACTTTATTTATTTATTTAATTCAGCAACCATTTGGTAAACATTATTTTTTATTCACTTTTTTCCACAGTACACAGGGTGGAAGTAAGTATCACCAAACACACACACACACACACACACACACACACACACACACACACACCAGTGGAGATATATATATATATATATATATATATATATATATATATATATATATATATATTCATTCATTCACTGGTAAAATATTCACTTTGTGAATATACTTTTTTTCCTTTGAAATGACACCATACTATGTTATGAATTCTGTCATTGAACTTGCAATCCAAAAGCATAAGTTACATTTATTGCTAGGATTATTGGCATGCAGCACAACACATGGCTTAACACATTTTTAAAATAATTTTCTCCAATTAAATTATTTGATAAAATGATGTGGTTCATAATCAAGGCACTTAAAACTGTGCCTGGTGTATTTCCAGTAATTTTTAACTGAGTTGAATTGGCAAAATGAATATCAATGATCCGTGTATGCAAAGGATATCAATAATATAATACAGGCACTCTGGTTTGAATAATTGCCCAATAATAGTCCATATATTTACGGTTTATTTTCAAGGGTGTTTTATTTAGTTGAAACTTTGCAAAAATAAATCATATTTGAAATTGTTTAGTTCATTGTACAGTATGTACTTGAAAAGAATTGTTGATACCTGGTGCTTCTGTTTGCCATGGGCTTCTGTCATAATGTGCTCACTCACCTCAAACATAAAGGAATAACACCAAGCATTTATCAACCATAATCTCCAGAACTTTGATTTAAAAATAAGATTTTTTATTTGTTAGTTGATTATCACAAGTATATTTCATAGCTAAAAAAAAAAAAACCACAAAAACAAAAAATACTGAGAAATTGGGTGGCCAAAGTAATGAGCACATATCTTATATGTCTTTGCAACTCATTCATCAAAAGATGTTAATTTAAAGTAGTAGTTTTTTGTTTTTACTACATATGATAATTTATTTCATATCTTTCAAAGACACACATGCCTGGGTTTCTCTCCAGGGATATGGATTACATTGTTTTAATGCAATATTTATTTATTTTTATTTTTGGAAATTAAGGAGCCCTTTAGGTGACTGTACATTTTAGCCAGAACTAGGAACCATTGGTTTATAGTTGAAATCACATTAGCTCTGTGTGGTTTTCTTGTGTGTTGTGTAGAGTTGCCCACTTCAGCCTTGCATGTGGGGGTATATAGAGAATAGATTTGCCATGTTGAAAAAAAATCAAAGAATTTTATATATATATGTCTTCAGTTGTTTAGTCAAACTAGTTGTGGAGGAAATATTTTTTTCAGTATACCTATCTTGTTCTCTTGCTTTCATGGTAAGAAACTCTTTAATTAAAAATAATATCTAGGGTTATTCTAGGTTAAAAATTATAAGTAGACTATGAACACCAAAAAAAGAATAAACTAAGTTGAAGATACATTATGCATTATGCACATTTTTACTATTATTTCATGATGAAAAGTAAAAATGAATCATTTAGCTTTAATTTCAAAACATAGTCCAAATAGATTTACCCAAATTATTCCCTACTAAACACACACACACACACACACACACACACACACACACACACACACACACCCACATGCACACAAACTTGAATGTTCTAAAAAGTGTTTGAATAGGAAAAAATAGTAAAGGATATGAGGCTTAAAAAATTGTGCTTCTATAACATAGGTGTAATTCTTCAGTTTCTTAATTCTTAGAACAATTTTTTATGATTTTTTTTTTGTGCTGGGAATTACACCCAGGGTCTTTTGCATTCAATTGAACTATATCAAGAGCCCTAGAAAAGTTTCATGATTATTGTGACCTGGGGAAAATCTGAATTCTTGAGGCAGGCTGTTGTGATTCTAAGTAAGAAAAAAAGCATAAAATGCAAAAATATCTCCAGTTCCATATCCTTTCCTGTATCCCAGCAATTGTCAGTATTCTTTTGTAACTGTCCTTATGAAGAGGCAGTATCTCTTTGCCAATATGTGAATTTAAAAATAGCTATTATATTACACCAAGTAGAAGAGAGAGAATATGCAAATGTACTGGTATTGTGCTTAGATCTAAAGTGTCTTGAATTCTTCCTGTTTTTGTCTTTGTAAACTTCATCATCTTAAGAAGAAGAAGCTCATATTAAGCTTATGAAGGAGAAGAGGTTATGTGGATGAGAATGAAAAGACCAGAGTGGACAGCCATCTCTCTTCCAGAAACAGGGTAACCATGTCAAGTAGCTGAGCTTACACTTGTAATGTATCTGCTGAAATCAGAATAGCCCAGATAAACCCAGTCCAAATTTGGCTTGCTCATTAACTGCTCATTTGAATCATGAATTAGTTGGCTGGTAGTTTGTGATACTTAACAGCTTTGTAATACTTAATAGCTTAAATACATTTAATAGAAACAGAAAGCCAGAATTTACACATGCTAATTTCAAGTTAACTGCATAGATTTAGGCTTGGAAAAAGCACTGAATTTATTTTTCTTGATTTAATGTTGAAAATCCTATAAAATTATATTGAGTAATGCCAAAATTCATGTAGACATGAAAATGTTATTAGTACATTAACTCACAGCATACTCTGCAACAAATATAAACCAGACAACCATAGCTGGATTACTAGGATGAAGGTCCAATGAGAAAACAAACAAAAAAAATTGATTTTTTTTGTTCACAACTAAATTTCAGTTTCAAGGTTTTGACAGATATCAAGACATGAGAATACTTTTCCCTGGATTTTTATCATCCTTTGTTTTCTGTCTAATATATGAAAAGGCTACTGACCTTAACAGTTTTCAGTTTGGAAGAATGGCCTGCCTCAGGCAACTCTCACCTTATAGCACACTCCTGGGTCTAAAAATACCATTTCTTTCTCATTTGGTTTAAAGGAGAAATATTGTTAAAGAAGACACATTTCCTCACCTCTGATAAGAAAGAAGGGTTTTAGTCATTCAATTATCTGCAGTCCAGGGAATCACAGCATATCAGATATACACTTGTGATGTGACAGCCATTTGACACATGTGGCTAATGAGTTCTTGGAATGTGGTTGATCTTCATTGAGAAGTATTAGAAGTGGAAAGAAGTGTGAGATTTGAAAAAATTAATGAAAAATACATGAAGTTAGCAAACAATTTTCATTGTTTCTATATTGGAATGATAAAATTATGAATATTTGGGTTAAAATATAAAAAAATTACTTGGAAATTATAATCATGATTTTATTATATAATGTAATGTTTAATTATTTTATAACTTAAATTATTATAAAGTACCAATTATTTGTAATAGCCTATAGGTTCTAAGAATTTATAGGAATTTATTTATACATTCTTATAATTATTTATTTTTTTTGTTTTCCTTACAAACCCTAAAAGTTCAGTTACACGTATATTTATCATTTTATTTCTTCCAACTCTGATGCTGTAGAAGATTGTCTACTTTTTATAAAATCTAGTTGCTTCAAAATTTCTGAACATGAGCTGGGCATGTTGTTGAATACCTGTAATGCTGGTGCATCAGGATACTAAAGAAAGTTAATCATAAGCTTAAGGACAGCCTCAAACACTTAGTGAGATTCTGGCAAAAAAATAAATAAATAAATAAATTTTGAAAACAACTGGAGATGTTCCTCAGTAATGCAACCCTGGGGTCTATCTCTGGAACAAAAACAAACAAACAAAAAGCCTTATTTAGCCAGAGTATGAAGGTTATGAAATCCAAAAATGTAAAGTAATTCTCGCTCTATTATTTGCATTTGTGAATCAGTCATTGGTATTACTGTCATTGATAATTGATATAAAATTATATTCAACATTAAATACTTATGTCCCCTTTTATGGCCAGGTATTCTTGCACATAGAAAGCTCTGTCTGAGAAGGAGTATAATTAACATTTTGTTATTTTTGGGTCCTACAGCCTGAATTGAAATTATTCACCTTGCACTCAGAGGCATAGGGGTCCAAGCATGGTATTTTTTTCTATTCAAGTAAAAATTATAAAATAAAAATTATTGAGGTGATAATTATTGAATCAGAGGGAAAAACAAAGAATAGAGGTAAGGCTTCAAAATCTGGGAAACAATTTATCTCTGTCTCAGGCAAATCTCTTGATACATCTCCAGGTTTTTGGATGCATGAATGGCTCTGTAATGGACCCTTTCCTTCTGACTTTCAGGGTCTAGAGTATTTAAAAATAAGAAGTCTTCAGGGCTGGGCATTATAAAATAAAAACAAATGGGCTGAGTAAAAGTATTCAAAACTAATTGTGAGAACTGCACTTTCCTGAGGTCACCTTTGTAATATTTTAACCCTAGTCTAAATTTGATAGAGCTCAATATACTGCCATGTCTGTCCCATGGGGTTGACAGTCAGGATTCTACTTTTTGTCCTCTGTATGGTGACCTCTGTCTGGCCTGAAACCAGCTCTGTACTTTCTTACCTACACCCCTTCAGAGTGGTTGTTAAATACAGGATCAGGACATGAGAATTTTGACTCATATAAATAATTCATATTTGAGAGGAGTTGTGGTCCAAGGAGTTTTCATTTTCTCTTTTTTTTATCAGGGGGGACCCACTTTTTTAAATGCATCTTCCAATGTAGGCAAGCATGATTTTCCTAAATGCCATATTTTCTCTGCTGTATATTATGAAGTATTGTTCCCTGGAACATTTCAAATTACACAGAGTTTTAATTCATCTTTTCTCTTAGCTTTGTATGGAATTTTAAAAAGTGAGTGTGTGTGTGTGTGTGTGTGTGTGTGTGTGTGTGTGTGTGTGCATTTGTGTGGTTGTACTTTTACATGAGAGGAACGTGTGGTTATAACTTGAAACTTTTTAAAAAATATTTGTACCTAATGTCAGGTGTGAAGATGCAAGTTCATAATCTCAGCATTTTAATAGGCTGAAGTGAGAGAATTAATATATTGAGAATAAAAAATATAAAGGAGAGGTGAATGTTTCTCAGTGTGTAGGCACTGCTGAATTTAATCCTTGATATTAAAATAAAAAAAATCTTTAAACTTTTGTTTATTTGTCTTTCGTAAGCATAGACAGCAAGTTTAGGTCTCCCTTAAGAAAGTTTAGAATATGATGTCTCTTCAGTATCTGCCTTGTCTTTGAGTTGCTCTGGGGTAAAAATCACATGAAGCTGACTCAAGGTCTCATCAGGTTCCATGTTTGTTGAATTTCCTAGAGAATGCTAACCTGTGTGTAATCCTCTCTTCCTACAGAGCAGCTTTTGGTCAGAGAATGGAACACCTTGTTGGACTAGCTGGATACTCTAGAGATTACAGGAATATCCTTTATAGGTTTCATCTAAATACTTCAGATATTGGAATATTAATATTATTTTCCCCAAATGTTAGGTTCAGCTCCCCAGAAACACATTACTGCTCAGATCTATTGATTCTGTAACTGAAAAGAAAGGGAAATTTGATTTTTATCCTCCTTTTTCTTTCTCATGCAGGGAAGATTGAGTATAAGGGGCCAGAATTTGAAATGAGAATAAGCTGTAGCAAGAATTTAGAAAAAACAACATCCTAGTGTTTTTGTGCACACGTCTTCAAGGAAAAACTCAGTATATGCTAATTGGAAGACATAATGTAATACCTCAAGTTTGGGGTGGTAACTAAATATTTAAATAAATAGGATGGTGGATTTAGCATGTCTCACTTAGTCTAATATTTTTATTACCTATAAAATGCAATTTATCACTAATATTTGAAAGATTAAGAAAAGTTGCCAAAGAGAAAATATACAGGCAAATTTCAAATAAAATTATACTCAAACTAAGGTAATTTTTTGAGCCTGAAAAAGAACATCATTGAAGGTTAAGTAAGATCTTAGTTGTATCTGTGGCTATAATTTTCTTTGCTGTGGAGCTATTTCTAGAATGTCAGATTGGAAAAAAATTAGGAGATAGGTAATAAGTAGCTTTTGTTTTTTTAAATCTACTTTGCAATACTTCAAATTCATCAAATATAAGATATGGATGCATCCAAAATCTTAGGCTGTCAAGTTTTTCTTTTTAGAAGAAATAGCAAATAAATAAGGTGAAATGAAAATGGACCAAAGAAAGTTAGAGCATTCATATTTTTCTGGGCATATTGTAACATGCCAGAAATCACAACAACCTGGAGGTTGAAGAAGAAAGATCAAAGCTGAAGCTTAGTGTAGCAACTTAGTGAGAGACTATCTCAAAAAATAAAAATAAAAGGCCTAGAATATATCTTAGTTGTAGAACACCCCTGTACCAAAAAAAATCAAAATTCCAAATGAAGTATCCTTTTCCCTGAAGCCAATGAATACTTAGGAGTTTTAAGAAAATTCTGTGTATGTTGGTTTGGGCTGCCATGAGATGGCTCAGTATTCTAAGGGTTTCATATAAAGGAAATTATCTAAAGAATACCAACCTGTTTTTTTTAAACAAATATTTTGTTCTTACCACTGAATGTAAAAGTGTTCAATTAAATATTATTTTATGTAAAACAATGGGAATATTCAGAATGAGTATCTGAATCAGCATATTTAAAATAGTTAGGATCTTCTAAATCACATTGGGAAAGGGCTCTTTTATGGCACTACATAAAAATTGGAGGTAATATCTTCAACCACTTATTTCTTAAAATGGCCTATATAGTGTCCCATTTTTCTCTGACTTTTTTTATATTCTATGCAAGGTTTCAATTGTCAACTTCCATATTTATATAATTTATCTCAAGCTGGTATACATAACTGTGTTATTTTTTTATCAGAATAAATTACTTGAGTGAGTAAATGTAGAGTCCCCTAATTTATAGGAAATTGATTATAAATATGAATATCGTTCTATTCTGGGGCTTGAAACTGGCACTTCATTTAGTAAAATTTGATAGGAGCGAACACCAAACTTTTGGGATCTGTACTAGATGGTATCAGAACTGAATTATTGGACTACTAGTTGTTGAAATATTGGTTGTTGAGCAAATTTACACATTTGGTATCAAAAGTAGTTGCAGAGTCAGGAACAGTGGCACAAACCTGTAATTATAGTGATGTGGAAAGATAAGGTAGTAAGAAAGTAAATATGATTCAAGACTCAGTAATTCAGAGACCCTAAGCAACATTGTAAGCCCATTTATCACAATAAAAAAAACAAAACTTCTTGAAATGCATTTCAGGGGTAGAGTGCCCCTGGATTAAATCTCTAAATTAAAAAAAAAAAAAAAACATGCTGTTTCAGAAAAAAGACATCACAGATCAGAATGTTAAACTAACTTCATGTATGTGTTTGTTCACTAGTGATAATTGAGACCCTGGTAAAAGGATTATTTCCAAGCTGTCAGAGAGGCATTTAGGGTACAAAAACCGTTCAGAATTTTTTTTTAACTGCTTATTATTCTCTCACTTTCTACTTTGAAATGAGCCAAGTGAGGATAGAGTTTCACAGTGAGAGTGGTTTTACAAATCTGGGAATGGTAAACCTGATATGTCTGTTTCCTTATGAACTGAGAGAGTAACAGTCTATTCACTTAATTTGCTTTTTTATTTTTATATTTTGTTATAACTTTGTGCCATGTGATTCAAGTTCACCCAAGTACCTAAGTGTTTTGTAATAGTTTGATAGTTAAAAATTTTATTCTTTTGTATTAGAAGTGAGTTGTGATTTTGTAAAAGTAATTCTTTTAAATACAGTATAGATTTATGTTATATTTAAATAATGAGAAGATAGACAACTTTGGTGATAAACATTCAAATAATTATGTGGACTGTTGAAAGTTTTGGTGTGTCTTTAGTGATCTCTTATGTCTTCTATACACTAAGGTGACCACTGTCATATGAGTATAGTTATTACTTACAATTTTGCTATGCATATTTCAAGTATCATTGATTTGTTTCATTGTGCTTCTTTTGAATATTCAATAACTAATTGCAACTATTATTTATCCTTTGGAATTTTGTTGGATTTTTTTCCACTTTTTTTGCTTCATTGATTTTCTTTACATGTGCTGCTCCCTGGGTTCTATTATAACAAAATTATCCACCAATTTTAATTCTTAAATTAAATTATTGAGGCTGAGGATATAGCTCAGTTGGTAGAGTGCTTGCCTTTCATGCAAAAGACCTTGGGATCAATCCCAGGCACCACAAAAAACGTATCTTATTGAATGGTTGATATCACTACCATTTGTGGAACCCACCTCTTTTAACTCTCATTAAAATTTGTATGAAATTAAATACTATGTCATTAATCTTATGATTTATGTATTATGTATTTCTTCATTTTTATTTCAGGAACCATTGACATTAAGGGATGTGGTCATTGAATTTTCTGAAGAGGAATGGAAATTCCTGGACTCTTCTCAGCAGACTTTATATGGAGATGTGATGTTAGAGATCTATAAAAACCTACTCTTTATTGGTAAGCCTAAATTTCATTCAGAATTTTTAATTCAAAACCAATATTTATTTTTCTAACTTTATACAGTATCTTATGATAGATTTTATTCTGCATTAAAAAGTTTGTTTCTTGTTTTTAGTACAAAGATTGGGAATTTGTTTATGTAAAAAAGGAAATATTAAAGATTTTTTTTCTTTTTATGTTTAACTTATCTTTTCTAAGTAGTGCTCACAATGTAGAGAATGAAAATGGTTTCAAAGTATTTTAGAGTTTTTGTCTAGAAAAATAATGTTTAAGAAAATAATTTTGTAGACTCTTATAGGATATTTTCTCTTTCTTTTTATTCCTAATAAGGGTAACAGTAAAAAGACTTCTTTAGTTTCCAAGAAAATAACAAAACGTGACATATTACATCAAAAAATATTGATGTCTCTATGTAATCTTTGGTCACCATTTGATCTCCAATGAAATAACCTTGGGATTTGAAGAGAAAAGTGACAGTAGACATATCAAATTGGGTAGAAATCAATGAAGCAAAGATTACAGATAAAAGGTCCAAAATTAAAGAGGAATTCACATTTAAAAATGTTAATTGATAAGCTAAAATCTGACAGAAAATATTTTTTCAAGCCTAGGTTTGTTTCAGTTGCAATCATTAAAGAGCATTTCATTCTCTCCATTTACCATGCATATCAATTATTTAAGCTCCTTTGCTCCTTCTTGTTCTTCAGTGATCTCCCTACATTTAAATTAACATATTGTAGGAAAATCAAAAGAAGAGGGGCTGGGGATGTGGCTTAAGTGGTAGCATGATTTCCTGCAGCCTGGGTTCGATCCTCAGCACCACATACAACAAAGATGTTGTGTCTGCCGGAAAAAAAATATTAAAATTCTCTCCCTCTCCCTCTCCCTCTCCTTCTCCCTCTCCCTCTCCTCCCCTCTCTCCCTCTCTACCTCGCTCCCTCTCTCCCTCTCTCCATCTCTCCCTTTCTCTCCCTCTCCCTCTCTCCCTCTCCCTGTCTCTCTTTAAAAAAAAAGAAAATCAAAAGAAGACACAGACAAGAGACAGGAAATGTGACATAGTACAGAGAGGCCAAACTGCCAAGCTTTATTTATATCAACAGGTTAATTTAGGTCATTGGCATCACTAGTACATACTGTTTATTTTATTACTAGGCAAGTTACAAACTTAGCAACATTATGCAGCTTATTTCTCAGTTATATACTAAGTTGCAAAGTGCAGTGTTAGGAGTTTTGTGTAGCTCTCAAGAAAGTCCATTTTATAAACTTACTGTTTTGTGGACAGGTTTAGGCTCAGTGAAACATTGTGCTTGTAAAAAACAGAGTTTCTTTATTCCAAGAAGTTGTGTGCCAGAGATTATGTTTGAGGCTGATAACATTCTAGTGCAGAACCTTTTCAAGCATGGCACTGCCATAGCAGCTTGACATTGCACATGTATTTAATTACTTGACTAGTTCCTAGGGAAAATTGCAGGGAATTCTAAGGCAGGGAAACAAAGTACTGTTACCCTTGGGAGTTTTCTCACCAGAGGAATGCTTCTCTGCATATTTCCACAGTCAGAATCCCTACAAATTATTCCACAATGACTGTGAGGATATGCATAACCTGGCATTTATTTGCATTTGGGGGGTCCCTAGAAAATCTGCTCATTTCCAAATATCTCTAGGTTAAACCTTTGTAAGATATTAATATTACAGGAGAGTGTCTTTAATATAATTTAAATATTTATTTATTCAAATTTTTCTCATCAGAACTTTATATGAATGCTTATATTGAATATTCTGTGAAGTTTTTCTGCCATGTAATGAATAGCAGTATTTCACAATACCTGCTCCTAGTGGTTATGTAAGTATAGCTGATCAATGTGGTTCAAAGAAGAATTTTCAGGGCTAGGGCTGTAGTTTAGTGGCAGAAGGCTTGCCTCACACATCTTTAGCACTACCTAAAAATAAATGAATAAAATAAATGCATTCTATCCATCTATAGCTACAAAAAATTAAAGGAAAGATTTCTATTATAATACAATTATTCATATTATTGTAGGCAACATTTCTCTAATTCTTGTATCTTTCTTGAATCTCACTCTTTAGAGAGCTTTAGTGTTCATTATGTTTTATCACATTAGTGATACTGTTTTTGTTTTTATATCTATATGTAATAATTAAATAGAAATTATTATGACTTGTCACTTTAGGACAACATTAGGTAAAATTAAACTGCACGTGACCCATCTGCTAATTCTCAATCAAGTTTTCTATGCTTTTACTTACATGTATAAATATTTCCTCTGTTTTATATATAATTGTATATAGTGCTTTGATTATTTACTCTGCTTTTGTGCTTAATCATGTAATGTATCTAAATTTTGTTTATATACACACACACACACACACACACACACACACACACACACACAAACAGCAGATTGAACTCAGAGGTTCTTATAATATTGAGCTACATCATCACCCCTTTTGACTTTTAGTTTAAAATAGACTCTTGCTAAGTGGCTAAAGTTGGAATTGTATTTCCATGTTTCAGCCTTCCAAGTAGCTAGAATTAATGGTATATTCATCATCTCTCCATATATGCATCTGTTCTTTTGTCTAGGAGTAAGACTTGAGCTTTTTAAAGGTACCATGAAGATTTTACAATTATTTTATTTTTTATATATTTGTCAAATTTGTAATTGTGGTCAAAACTGTATATCTTTTCTGAACTTATTGTCTCATATATTTTAAATTTACTGGTCAGTTCTGTTCATTCAATTTTTTTGTAACTTTTTTTTTTTCTAGAAAATTTGTATCACATTTTTTCTTCAAACAAGTGCTCCTTTGTCTTACTTTTTCATCCCTAATGCCATTCCTTTTGGTCTGTATATTTGGCTACAGCAGATATCTCTCAGAAGTAGAATTACCTGGTATTTGTTTTATTTTATTTTTTATTTTATTTTTTTTTGGGGGGGAGGTGAATTATTATTTTACTTAACATACTCTCCTGAATGTTGATCATTGTAGATATTATATAATTTATTATATTTGAAAAGATTTCTAACTTTTTCATTCCAAATTGCCTTCATATAGTCATTTGAAATGATATTTGATTAAGTTGCCACATTTTTCTCTTTTGAATGTTGTTTAATGAGAATAGGTCTGTAAATATATTTTGACCATCAAGTTGAGGGCTAATTGATATACTTTCAATTTTATTACTCATTGCTTTCTCACTTAACTTCATTCCATTGAATATTGTAGCTTTTATTATTTTATATCAGGAAGTACTTTTAATTTTTTTATTATGTGTAGTTATTGATGTACCAAGAATATTCCAAAGAATTGTTCAAATAACTTATTTGGATTACACAAAATAATATTGATTGTTTGGTATTACATAGTCTTCTTAGATTTTTTTGGGTGCTACTTGCACTTCTTTTTAAAATAGGTGCTTAACCACTGAGCCACATCAATAGCTCTTTTTGGGGAAGGGTATTGGGAATTGACCTCAGGGGCACTTGTCCATTGAGCTACATCTCAAGCCCAATTTTTAAATTTTAAATAGAATCATGGTCTCCTTCATTTGCTTAGCACATTGCTGTTTATGAGGCTGGCTTTGAACACAATCCTGCTGTTTCAGTCTCCTAAGCTGCTTGAATTACAGTTGTATATTACTGTGCCCAGCTGGCAGCTGTTTTTATATTTTATTTTGTGACAGTGCCTAGGTAAGTTGCTTAGGGCCTTGCTTAATTGCTGAATTTGGCTTTAAACTCCTATTCATAAATTTTGAATATCACTTTCACTTTTGCTTTCCAACTTATTATTTTATGTTATAAAGCAACTTCAATATTTTAATATATTCAACATTTGTTTTGTATTTTTAACCCGATCTCTTTGGAACAATATTCCATACACTATAAAGAAGATTGTCTCTTTAAACCTAATTATTTTTTAATGCTTTTTGAAGATTTTCTATTTTCTGGGTACTAATGAAGTGATATATATTTTTTTAATTTGCATCAACTGGAGATTGATGTATCCTACTATTACTGTGTTTCTTTTTATGCTGTTGAATTTTTTCCTGTGATTTCTTTATATATATAAAAAAATATGATTGAAGTTACAGCGTGCGCTGCTGGGGACTAAGCCTATTCTTTTGCATGTGGGGCAAGAATTCAAACATGTGAGCTGTGTCCCCAGCCTGAGACATTGTTTTTAAAAAATATTTTAGTATATAATTTCTAACTTTTATGTTGCTATTTTTTCTATTTTTTTAAATTTTCTACATTGATAGTTTATTAAATACATTTCAGGTGGATTTCTGGCATTAGTTAGATAATTAACAACATCAATTTTTGAAATCTCAATTACTAGTATTACATTGTTTGTTTGCTTGAGTTGATTATACTTTTTATTGTGTGAGCTATTATTTTCATTGGGATTTTTCTATTTAAAATCTGTTCAACTAGATCATTATAGTCATTTTGGAAAATATTTGGAAGTTACAAAGTAAACAAAAAAGGTGATGTGCAATGATATATAAATTTAATTCCATATAACTGGAAAGCTGAGACAGTGGAATGCCAGTTTAAAATAATTTTTAGCATCTTTTTGATAAACTGTCTTTAAAAAAGTATATAGATATAGAAATATAGAAATAGATATAGAAACATAGAAATGCCTGTGGATCTAGTTTGGTGATAGAATACCCCTGTGTTCTCTTATGAAGTAATCCCCCCAAAGATAAAATATAAATAAAAAATAAGAGATATTCATTTCCTGAAATATTTGAGTCACAGGTGGAGTCTGAATATGTTGAAGTGAAGGGCTATGATTTGACATTGTTGTAGTAATATGAGTCAGTTTGCATTTTGTCCTCATCTGTGGTGCTATAATTTCTTAAGATAATTTTCAAAGTTCTCAAGGCTTTTGTCATCATGTTGTAGTAAATTCTATATGTTTCTTGAGTAATAATATCCTTGAATCATACTGTTCTGTGGCTATTTCGCCTCACTTTGATAAAGTTTTATATAATTGCAGAGTTATTCACCATAGTAAGTGAAATAACTTCCTGTTATTTTTTAGGTATGTCTTCTAATCAAAACCAAGAATTTTCAGGAGAGCAAGAAATACAATATTTTTTGCAAAACTTGAAAAAGCAAAGGTATGGAAAGCAGGACAGTTAATACTTGGTTTTAAACAAGAAATTAAAATTGAAAGAGAGGGAAGTTCATAAAATTTGTCTTAATGAATGGAAAAAATACATGAAAATTATTTATTCAGAAAATTACAAGTTCATCAGGTTATATTATTACAAACATCTCAGAAGACTGACTGCTCAACTAGTGCCATTCAGTTTTCTTTGGTTAAAACTTTAAATTACATTATTGTAATTGTAAAATTTTTACTACTCAGTATTTTTTGTAAAACCACTTGCAACACACAATATTTAAAATTGCAAAAACATGTATCAAATTACATTTACACAATGTTTACAGGGCATTATGGAGCTGTATCTTAAAAATACCTTTAGAAAAATAAAGACAACCAGTTTTCTCAGCTTTAGAAATAAGATTAGAATAGAAATAAGCATTTTAATTAAAAAAACTCAAAAAGTTATAAAATGCTTATAGTCAGTTATGTTTTAAAAACTTTTAATAATCTCGACATAAGCGCAGGATAGAGAAAAGTGTACAGATCATTATTTTAAAGTTGCAGCATTCTAATCTGTCTTTCTTACAAAGTAATAAAAAGATTTTCTACACAGTATAGACAGATTGTCTAATTTAAACACATGCATAGTATTTCTACTTAAAAGAAATACATGCTGATTAAGGAAATGCTGAAACAAGTCTTACTAAGACATTTCTGTTGAAAAGAACAATTCAGTAATTAAATGTGCTTACAGGGAAAGTTTGGTAGGTATTGTGTTTAAATGCAATAATAATTAAGCAAAAGAGAAGAAGAAGATAAACAGTTTAATCTTTCTAAAACACATCAAATAAGCATACAGCTCATCTATCATGTATGACAATCGAAACACAGGAAAGTCTCAGGAACTTCTAGCACAGTCTCCCAGAAAACCCACAGCCCAAATGGCTTGCAGGAATGCATCACACCCCAAAAGCAGAGATGAGGGTCTTGTGAGAATTGTGGAAGACTTCTGACACTTTTCTGGGCTCGTGCTAAGAGGTAGAAAACATGCCTGGGACAGAAGTACTAGGGCCGGTGTGGGGCAAATGAAGAACAATGAAGGGCATAAGCTAATAATTGTAAAACTCTTTGAGAAAAGTAAAGCAGCCACAGTGGTGAGGTAAGACCACCTTTGAATGAGAAATGGCTTACTATGAAACTTAACCTCTGTAATAAAAAAAAAGATCTATAATTTCTTTGTCATTTCATGATTCTGTCTATCATTGCAGAAGCCCACTTTTGTAGACCCTTCTCCATGAAACTTGATTTGAGTCAAATGTGCTTGTAAATAATTATTTATAATTTTAATTCAACTTGAAGCAGTCTTTGTGTAGTTACCAATATATTTATGGCTCATAAGTTAGCATAATAACTCCATGTCATGGGACATCAAGCATCCCACCTGAGAAATTTCTTTTTTAGAAGGTTATGAGCCATCTGAAAAAATATATATCTGAAATAATTAGTAAAGGAATATAAGACCAGGCAAGAACTTATGTTAAAAGAGGTAAAACATCTTATAGATTCCCTAGACCACATAAGTTCTGAAAAATAATTTCTAGATAATTTTCCCGGTTCTTTAT